>NW_018021222.1:48956-56436 GCF_002006095.1 Pseudomyrmex gracilis
GTCGAATCGTACGGTGTCGAATAATTTGGTGTCGAATAAATCTGTGTCGAATCGAGCGGTGTCGAATCGTACTGTGGTCAATAGAGTATCACCCATCCGGTCGTTGACCCGGCGTGCTGAACCGAACAAATACCTGCAAAATGATTAATTCACGCGACTTCGGTTTTTGGCTGAAAAACGGTAAAATTCTCGTACCATATGTTAAACTCGCGTTCTTTATTTGAAATATTTTCGGCTTATCTTTCCTGGCATAATACCCCGCCCCTCTCCGTTCGGTTACAAACAGTTAGTCGGCCTGAATTCCATTCGCGAGATGTCTTATTATCGGCACGTAATTCGCGTGCCTGGCGCCCAAACTATCATCCGAGAGATACAAACAATCTCCGGAATTCAGCTCATTTCGGGCTTTCCTTGCCGGTGATATTAGTTACGACGGAGACGAGCCTTTTTCTTACAGCAGCGTTCTCGCGAAGAAAAAACGTTGTAGTACATTACCGACCATGATATATTACCGACCATGATATATTATCGACCATGATACACTTAAGGCTGGTAACTTACCGACTAGCGTATAATAATGAAGAACAAAACAGAATAAAAATGAAAACTGGATATAAAAATACTTAATACATCTACGTCCACGGATGTGACAACGTACACTGCGAACCGAGGATTTGACTCTGGAATTGTTGACGGATATGTTACTTTAGGGTTATAGATTCTAATTAGTTTCCACTTTGGTCTAATGATGACGCGATGATGCCCGATATTTATTTTACTTGTTATTATGCACGGAGTGGCTCCCGCGGAACGTCCTCCTGTGTTTGTCAAACGGGCGTTATGTCTATCCAAAACTGACGGGTCAAACTGACCATAGATTTGCAGCAGATTATGCAAATGATAATTCCTGTTTCCACAACGCGTGCGACGCCTTTTTGGATGAGCGGATGTCGAGGGGTATGTTACATATTGGAGACAAAATAAACGTGCAATTGTGATGCACCTCTCTTAATTTTGTATTCTGGGAGGAACACAACAAGCGTGCAATTAAGATGCACTTTTCTTGTTGAGAATGAGGAGTGGTAGATTAAAGCTAGAAATTACAACAATGAAATAAAGAAAAATTTATATATGCGTATATGTATAAATGTATTGCAACACTTTTTTGCTGCAATAAGAAAAGTGGCTCGTCCCCGACGTGACCAATGTCCTCGGCCGGTCAAGCCTGGAGATGCTCTGAATCCCCGGGATAGTCTGTTTTCTGTGGTTGTAGATTTAGGCGCCAGGCACGCGTTTAGCGTACCAATTATTGAGACGTCCCGTCGTTGGAAGTCAGGCCGACTAGCTCCTTTCTTTGTGTATAACCCGAACAGAGAGGAGCGGGGTGTTAAGTAACGCAAAGGGGAGGATTTATGAGAATGCAAAAATAAAGTAGACGAAGCTCGAGTTAAAGATAGAATATTTAACAAAGTTTATTCTTGGGTCTAGCAAGCAAAATATAAAAGAAAAGAACAATAGATCAACAAATAAAATGTATTGCAAGATATTCGAGCCCGTCGGTGGACCAAAAAAGACGGATTTCCAGAGAATAAAATCTCGAGTCGACAACGAATCTGGACGCTCCAGACGAAATTCTCCGGATTTTGCTGCGATTACCGTGGTTTTTGTGTACAACACACGAGAGCTTGTTTTTCAACACGAATTCCGAAGTTGCGCAAACGGTGCGACTGTCAGATGTTTACGCTGTTCGGCAGGCCGTGTCAACAACCAGCCTAAGCCTTGCTTGCCAAATCAGCTATTTAGAGGTCAACTTAGTTTTCAAAGCCGATAGTAGACGCCAGTTATAAATAAATATAATAAAGTCGCGTTTCTTTTCGATCGCCTTGTCCGGGTAGATGTCGAATTACTGCGCCAGGATTTCGGACTCCGCACCGGGTATTCTATTCAGTTTGTCAGCTCCTTCCAACGACGTGAAAGGATAACTGATTTAATACGCGATTTGATAGCATCTTTTCGATTACACGATCCGATAACTCTACGCGCGCGATCCGATAGCTTTCTCACCGGTCGCTTCGATACATCGCAGCTTGCGAGATCGGTCACACACACACTTTCTTTTATCGCGATTCGCGTCAATCGTCTCCAGGGCAGGGGGAGTACCGAAAGAATAATTCAAAGTGGAGTTAGCGAAATATAGGACCCGCGGGACTCTCGGGAAGAGAAGGGTTCTTGCTGCTGAGCGACAGCCGCGCGCTGCTTCTATGTCTCCTTATCACTCTGTAAGGACGACTAGAGCCGAATCTCCTCAACCTTCCGCAAAACTGTCAGCGCGACAGTGTTTCCCAGCCGGACGCTTCGCGAGGTGGCAACAGAACACGAAGAATTTTAATTAAGGCGGCTCCAAGCCAATTGTTCACCGGCGCAGTGTCCTCCGACTTCCAATCGTCGCGTGGAAAAAGTTGAATCTCGAGGAGGAGACAGGTTTGCAGAAGGTTGTTGAAAGTCGTCTTCGAAGCGTACGGGGGAGTATGAATGGGGTTCGTACCACGAATCGGTGTCGTCTTCGTAATACGCGGCGGATGTGTTGGAGTATGAGGTGGAGGGAACGTTAAAATCTATAGATACTGAGTGTGTATGTGTGTGGTTATTTAGTGTCGGTGTGTTATGACTGAGTATATTCGGCACGGGGGCTGGAGAAAGTTCCGGAGGCCTATTCGGCTCCGCAAAGGGGACTGCCTGTCGTTAGGCTCGATTCCGCTGAATTCGACGAGTCTCAGCCGCAGCGCGAGGTGCTTGATTGCAATTCTTTACTTAAATTTGTAATCAATGAATGAGGGGATTTTTCTATTTAAAATGAACTTGCAGCTGATTTTATTTTTACTTGTGTTACCGGCCCAAATTTATCACCCAATATTATCAAAAAAAGTCGGGTTTAAACATTATTATTACGATCCTTAGTGAAAAGAGAGAGATTTAACTGCGAATTCTCTTGTCGGCTGGTTATTTGCAGAATTTCGGAGGTATCTTAGCCTAGCATTTGCGACGTACTTCTTCTACGTCCCTCCGTGGATTTCTTTGTGCGGAGTCCTTGGTTGAGAGAAGCCTGTTTGGTCCTTCAGTTCACCAATGAGTCGGCCTGATGTCCGGCACTTGGTTTTCACTTTTACAAACTTGGACGGCACTCGCGAATGGTACTCAGGGTTTTCTTAAAATTTGTAATCGCAACGGAGGTTCGGTTTTCCTCTGCCTTTGTTCGTGGGAACGTCACCTTATATGCGCTTTTTGGTACCACGGAGCTTCCAATCAGAGCGTTTGATCAGCTCGCCCGCTTGCACTAAAAACGGTTGTGACTTTCAATTTGTTAAAAATTCCATTAAAGTAGACACCATCTGTGTGACAGCATCTCCTGCGCTTCGCATCTGGTGTTTAAACTATCAAGATCATTTTTATCCGGCAGAAATTGTTTGTTAGTGCCTTGCAAGTGTTCTCGTCCGTTCTTTATTATGAAAACTTCCCTTCCAGAAATAAAGAGATTTATTAATTTTGCCTAGCCTTTCCGAGCACGTGTGGATTGTTATTACATGTGTCCGGCATTTGTACGGCCGCGGAGCTTGTCTTGGATGTTTTGTTTCCCGGATTTATTGTTTTATTTCGTTGGGGTACGTGGATTCGCTTTGTGTTTTTTACTGTCGCGTGTTTTCTCAGATCGATCTCCTGTTCTCCATCTGGAAGTTTTCTGTTTAGTCCGCGTTTTATCTCCTGCGTGTTTGTTTAAAATAAAATTTTGTTTCTTCCGAGTGTTCACCATCTTGCGTTGCGTAAAGAAGGAAACCGTGGAGTCACGGGACATAACAATAATAAGAGAATATTAAGAAAACATTATCTCGCCGTATTACAGACCGAAACTATTACAATACATAGACCAACGTTATGTTTTGCATACAAGAGCGGTAGTGCAATATTGCAATAATGATAAGAACTAATAATAATATATACGCTGTATTACTCTTTTTTAACTATAGCAAACACTTATTACGATTTTTAACTAACAAATATATTGCCTGTAGTAACGGAACTTTTACCAAATACTAATGACGGTATGTTACCGACTATGGTATTTTGCGGTTATTGATACATTACTGACAATGGTAATCTACTGGCCATGGTAAATTACTGACTATGGTATTGCTATATTTAGATTGCTGGTAAATTATCGACCAAAGGTAACCTATCGACTATGGTAATGGTAAAGGCTAGTAACTTATTGACTGTCGTAAACAATATATGGTAATAAAAATAAAAAAAGAAAGCTGGATATAATGAAAGTAACCAATAATACTTAATGTATTCACAAATGTGACACCGAAAAGCTACAGTTCGTCTAGTCACAATCGGATTGACCGAATTATAGATTCTTTCCACATATCAGCTTTGCATTAATGTGTAATCTAGCGTCTGAGAAACGCAAAATATTACTTGTATTTCAGGAGTTGGAGTCTTTTGCCCACGTTGCGATTGCCCACGTTGCAATTGCCTACGTTGCGATTGCCCACAAGTTGCTTTTGCCCACGTTGCGATTGCACACAAGTTGCTTTTGCCCACGTTGCGATTGCCCACGTTGCAATTGCCCACGTTGTGATTGTCCACGTTGCGATTGCCTACAAGTTGCATTTGCCCACGTTGCAATTGCCCACGTTGCATTTGCTCACGTTGCAATTGCGCACGCGGTGATTGCGCACAAAGTGCAGAAGCCCGATATTTTCACACTGTGTAGTAAGCGTGTAGGCACGGAGGGGGGGCTGCGCCCCCCTCTCGCTCGGGGAGAGGCTTTGACCCTCCTCTTTGCCCCCCTCTCTACGTTGGTAAAATTACATATCTTTTGCAGATTAAATGGTCAAGATTATTTGATATTCAAATATTTGATTTAAATATATATCAATCTAACATGGGCAATAACAACGTGAACAAAATCTCAAACAACTCTCGAGGAATAAAAATGTAATAATAATAAGAAACAATTTGTTTTGGATGTCATTAAGGATGTTGAGAACAACATCAAACACTCAGATCAGATGTCAAAAGCTAGTATTCGTTCCCTCAATGATGCTTAAAACTAATAAATGATCGGAACGTTTCACTATATTACTGCGTTCTCATTCTAACTACCTTAAACTGTAGTCTGAAAAGCTGTGAAGGTCTATTTTGATTATTTTGAATTTTGATATTTATACTGTTTTTCTGTATTTAAAAAAGCACAGTATTTGGCAAAGTACTTTACTGTAAATAACTAAATTTCTTGTTTTAATGCAAGGTTTAATAAATTATAAAAACTAATTTCACATGGTTTTTGCGCTTATTTCATATCCTTNATATTTGATAATCAATAGTATAAAGTAATAAAACTACTAAAAAATCATTATTATTTCATGTAATATTAATAATTCCAGCAACAATTTTCTGTAATTTATTTATTTACTTTATATTTATATAAAAAATAATATAATAATGTTACGTCCTGGAGACTCCACGGTCCCCTTTTTGATGCGACGCGACGCGCCAACGCATAGCAAACCCCTTTTTTTTTATAATAAATAACTCAAACGGATCTCCTATCGTTTGAAAACTTAAAACTCCAGACGATAGNAGAACAAACGAAAATTATATCGGCGCCCAGAAAGATAAACTGCGCCTAGCAATAACACGAAATTTTCGAGCAGCTTTCCAAACAACCCCGGATATCTCCGGATCATGAAAACGCCGGTCATAAAAATTAGAGCGACCGGCGCAAATAGAAACTCAGGCATTATTATTACAAACAACCAACAAGGGGTCTATGCGGCGTGATCGAAAAGACAACACTCTCCCTTTTTTCTTCTCCGAAAAATTGGTCGAGACGACCGAAGCGAGAGATTGTCGCCGATTGGCGATCTCGCAAGTCGCCCGACCGACAAATTAACAAATAAGAACCAGCAAACCTCAGCTGAGTTCCCGATTAGGAAAGTTCTCGCTGACTCAAAACGGTATTAAAGACGAAGCTCTCGGAATCGGAAACTCAGAAAAAATCGCGCCGCGTAACCAGAAAAACTTATTGATTCTGCCGGGAGTGCCGCAGCAAAACCGCGACGCATACAAGTTACAAATGCAAGTGCAACCAGTGTGCCAAGAATCCACCAAAATACCTAGCCAGCCGTACGGGCCAAAAGGGTGAAGGAAATCGCACCACCAGTAGCAGCAAGTAGTAAGTCGACCCACAAATTTTAATCGGGAGTGCCACTAAGTAAAAATCGAACTCGAGGTTAATACTCGGAACCTACCACAGACGCATAACCGCCTAAAAGCATCGCGAGAATATACACTTTTGCTTCTCAGCAATCATTCCTCATTTGACCACCCTCGCCAAGAGGGCAGTTCGCGACTCTAGTCGTGAAGAGCAACCGGCCGAGGAGTCACTTCCTCATTTGACCACCCTCGCCGGGAGAGCAGTTCGCGAGTTCAGTCGTGAATACCAACCGGCCAAAGAATCAATTCCTCATTTGACCACTCTCGCCGGGAGGGCAGTTCGCGACTCTAGTCGTGAATAGCAACCGGCCGAGGAGTCAATTCCTCATTCGACCACCCTCGCCAGGAAGGCAAATCGCGACTCTACTCGTGAATAGAAACCGACCGAGGAGTCAATTTCTCGTTCGACCACCCTCGCCGGGAGGGCAGTTCGCGACTCTAGTCGTGAATAGCAACCGGCCGAGGAGTCAATTCCTCATTTGACCACCCTCGCCGGGAGAGCAGTTCGCGACTCTAGTCGTGAATCGCCATCGGCCGAGGAGTCAATTCCTCATTTGACCACCCTCGCCAGGGGGGCAGGTCGCGACTAGCGAATAGCAACCGGCCAAGCAGTCAATTCCTCATTTGACCACCCTCGCCAAAAAAACAGTTAGCGATTATACTTGTGAATAGCAACCGACCGAGGAGTCACTTTCTCGTTCAACTAACCTCGCCAGGTGAGCACTTCGCGACTCTAGTCGTGACTAGCAACCGGCCGAGGAGTCAATTCCTCATTTGACCACCCTCGCCGGAAAGGCAGTTCACTACTCTAGTCGTGAATAGCAACCGGCCGAAAAGTCAATTTCTCATTTGACCATCCTCCCCGGAACGGCAGTTCGCGACTTTAGTCGTGAATAGCCATCGGCCGAGGAGTCAATTCCTCATTTGACCACCTTCGCCAGGAGGGCAGGTCGCGACTAGTAAATAGCAACCGGCCAAGCAGTCAATTCCTCATTTGACCACCATTGCCGGGAAAACAGTTCGCGACTTTACTTGTGAATAGCAACCGACCGAGGAGTCAAATTCTCGTTCAACTACCCTCGCCAGATGGGCAGTTCGCGACTCTAGTCGTAAATAGCACCCGACCGAGGAGTCAATTTCTCGTTCAAACACCCTCGCCAGGAGGGCAGTTCGCGACTCTAGTCGTGAATAGCAACCGGCC
>NW_018021222.1:57341-66869 GCF_002006095.1 Pseudomyrmex gracilis
CGGCCGAGGAGTCAATTCCTCATTTGACCACCCTCGCCGGGAGGGCAGTTCGCGACTCTAGTCGTGGATAGCAACCGATTGAGGAGTCAATTTCTCGTTCAACCATTCTCGCCGGGAGGGCAGTTTACGATTCTAATCGTGAACAGCAACCGACCGAGGAGTCAATTTCTCGTCCGACCACCCTTGCCGGGAGGGCAGTTCCCGACTCTAGTCGTGAATAGCAACCGGCAGAGAGAGAGAGAGAGAGAGAGAGAGAGAGTTAGCTTTTTCCTCCTTTTCGTTTTTTGACAATTCTCCTTTGATCAAGTTCTGATGTCAGCAGAATGAGAAATCAATTCCGAGTGTTAGCCTCGTTCACATTTTTACTATAAACAATAACTTGCTAAGAGAACCTCCTGGTTAAGTGGAACTTCGCCGTTCGCATTCCAGCCGCCGGCTCCGGCGGCACCGATAAAGTCAAAAATTGCGACGAGCGGCAGCGCTCGCGCAAAACGAAGCGGAGCTGATTAGGCCCATTAACGCCACCTCCCCTCCGACAGTAAGAGACGTTCCCGGCAGCGACAGTAGAATAGAAAACCCCACCAATATACATACAAATCAATTGCACGCACACTCACACTCACCGACACCTTCGGAACACGCACACACAGATACACATACACACGACGATTCGTGGTATGACGCTCCCTCCTACTCACCGATAACCCCCGATCCTCCCGCAGACGTTCAATCCTCCCTCTTATTCACCTGTAACCCCCNATCTTCCCGCAGAAAATCCCGCGGACCTGCAATCCGGCCCGACTCCTCCATCTCCCCCTCGCTCTCTTTCCCCCGAACCATCTACATCTAGAGACGAACCCGTAGATGATGAATCCTCCGATTCGACACGAACAACCACCGCTCGACCCTAGATCACAACCCTTCCTCTGATTAGCATCCACCTATAAAAAAGCAAATCCGGAAAGAATCCCCTTTGTCCTTGACCTTCTAACAACAGATCCTTCCGAAATTTTTCGGGTAATAACTACCACTTTAGCCAGAAAACTCCTCCCAGTTAAATTCTTCTATATAGATGATATCCGCTTAGTTCNCGTCCACCATTTTTATACAATATTCCCTCCAAGTTCCGCAAAAATCTAGAAATTAATAGAAGTTGATCTGGAATGATCTCTACACCACGAATCGGCGTTTAAACATGCTACCGACACAGTTACACCTGTAAAACCCCGCCGGAGGCCCCTCACACACACATCGCGTCACTCATACACACACATGTATACCACTTCTCTAGCCTCCAAGCGATGACCTTTCGTTTAAATGTAAAATTTGCGATACCATATTCATCCACACGAATACACATCTCAAAATTGCAATCCTAACACCTATTAAATGAATAAATTAATATCATATGTATCATAATTTTTCCGTTTAATTAAGACGACCTCTCATCATTCCACATCCTCAATTGATCGCACGGTCTCGTCCTTAGTCCGTGGAGTTAATTCTCCAGACTAGAAAAGAGACCAACGAGTGAGTGTTCGCTAGACAGAGTAAGATCGGCGTACGCCGTTGACCTGTCGACGACCGTAAGCAAACTCGCTCGACTCCGTTGCAGCGGGATCGCCAACCTGCTGTGCGGAAATAGACAGAGAAACGACAGCTCTCTGTTACTCCACCATAGCCCGACCGTAACCGTGGGCCATGACGTAACAATAATATTTCAATTTTTATTTTTATTTTTCTTTAAGTAGTACGGAGAACAAGAAAGAGAGAGTGAAGAAAAGAAAAAGGACGTACGAGCGACGCGCGAGACAGAACAAACACGCCAGGCATGATTCTCGCGGCTCGCAGCATTAGCTATAGCTCGAGATAGAAAGAGAGCGGTTTTATATGTTTGTTCTTTTCTAGTGCCCGAAGCTGACCGAAGCGTCGAGCGCACACGTACGCGGCTGCTCGCCTGTGTGCGTATCCCCTCCACGCGTTGCAGCATGCTGTAAACGAACTGGTATCCCTGATCGCAACGTGGGCAATTGCAACGTGGGCAATCGCAACGTGGGCAAACGCAATGTGGGCAATCGCAACGTGGGCAATCGCAACATGAGCCATAGTGACTGGGCAATCGCAACGTGGGCACAATAGCAACGTGGGCACTCGCAACGTGGGCAAAAGCAAGTCGTGGGCATTTGCAACGTGGGCAAAGCAACTCGTGGCCAATCGCAACGTGGGCAAAAGCAACGTGGGCAATAGCGACTGTGGGCAATCGCAACGTGGGCAAACGAGACGCTTCCATATTTCAGCTATCGATACTTGTGACCGCCCCGCTGTTTTCGTAAACAGCTGATTCGGCGTGTGAGACTTAATCCCGTTGGTGACTCGGCGTGCCGCGCCGAACCAGCCCGCGCGAGGTGTTAGTCTCACGCGACTGCGGTTCAATAGAAAAACCATCGATTCTCTCAAGACGTGTGAACTTGCGGATACTACGACCAAATTTGTCAAATTCTGTCTAGCGCAATCAAATACTTTGTATTTCCGCATACCGGACTACCGTGACAGTCTTCTGTTTTTCGCGGTGGACGCGATATCGAATTTTATTACTTTATATTTTTTTTTAGGCTCAAGAATAAATTCATTGTTATCATTTTGCTTTAAATCAAATCTCGCGTTATTTATTGTGGAAACCTTTGGCTTATATTTTTTTCCATATTACTCCGCTTTTCTCCCTTTGGGTTAAAAGAGCTAGCCGGCCTGAATTTCATCCGCGGGACGTCTCATAATGTGCGTTCTGTTTCTCGCAAGATGCGCATAAAAGCAGAGAAAATCGTTCCGTTTCTCTTCATGCGCACTTGCTGCATGCATGATCCAACCCAATTGTTCTGCCTCTTCCGGTGCATGAGATCGTATGAAGTGCCCTACTTCGCGAGCTGAGGCACTTCATGCAGTTTATGCATTTCGCGCAAAAACCGAACGAGTGGTATCCTGGTATCACTTGCTCAACATAATCTGTTAATTTTTTGAGAAATTGTTTTTCTTGTGTTTTTTATCATCAGAATATCAAACAACGTGGACTCAGTTTCGTCACTACTTGAAAGTGTATCACTTTCATCACTGCTTTTATTACTTGTAAAACAAGAATCTTCTTCTTTTATTGGAATAGATGTAACGATAATTTAAAAAATTATTTCTGATTTTTGTAAATTGTCACCACGCTCTTTTTCTTTGGCCTCTTGCACAATGCGAGGGAATAGTAATAGCGATAAGCAATAGACACAGAATTCCAATTTGTCGGAAAATTTATCGCTATTGCTTATTCCGTTTTCTGATCTGCATTGATACATGTGTAGTTTTGTATATTAGATCCCGCTGTTCTTACCGTTATTTATAAATATAAACTCTTTAAAACTGGTGTTATTTTTATCGATATCGCTATTTTTTTTATTGTGCAAGAGGCTGTTTTTCTTTGCTAATAGCTCAGGAGACCTGTTCTAAGTTTATAGGTTAGCTGCATGATTTGCATGAAATCCGTTCCGTTATAAAAGCATAATGCGTGCATGAAGAAACGGAACAGCTTTTGTACTTCATGCTCTACATTAACCATTTATGCATTTCATGCGAGAAACGTAACGCGTCCATAATCGGCACGATTATAATTCGCGTGCCTGGCGCCCCAACTGTTATCCGAAAAATACAAACAATCTTCGGAATTCAGCTTTCTTCCGGGCTTCCCCAGCCGGCGATATCAGTCACGGCGAAGACGAGCTTTTTTTTTGACAGCAGCGTTTTCACGTGAAAAGCGTTGCAACTTATATTCATTTCTTTTAAGGTACTTTTTCATACAGCAGCACGCTGCGGCAGCAAAATGTCACGTGACTCAAATTTTCTAGGACTGCTTCTGCTAGGTATATTTGCTGCTCTTACCTAACTCTCACTCAATGCCATTCTCTGCTAAATTTAATCACAAAAAGCAGCAAAACCAAAAAAATTTTTATTGTTGATACTTATGCAATAACTATATAATTTTATCAACAACAAAAATGGCATCAAATAAAGGGTAGGTAAGAGCAGTAAATATACCTAGAGGAAGCAGTCCTAAAGAATTTGAGTCACGAGACGTTCGCTGCCGCAGCGTACTGCTGTATAAAAAGGTGTCTTTAAACTTAGGACACATATGTTCGATTATACCTATGTTCATACATATAAGTAAACCATAGTATAAAGACAAAAGTATGCTCATCATCATTACTCTTAACCTGGCCTTGTTCTGCGCATGTTTCTTGATTACGTCACATTTGGATACACGCTGATTGGTTGTTTCTGCCGATTCGAGTATACGATTGATTGTTTTTGCCGCAATTCATCATAATTTATAGTGAGTTCTCTTTAGAAAATTCAACGTTCGAGAGATCATCAGTTATAATAAGACTATTCTTTAAAACCTGCTACGGTTCCAAAAGTATGATCCAATCATAAATGATTATCTCTCAATCGTTGTGCAACTGTTGAATTGTCTGAACGCAACCATAGTGTCCATGCGTGACTGTACGTAACGTTCTGTCGTGGTTTGACTGACCCAAGATTGATTCCTAACGTTATTGCATTGTTTGCATCAATAAAAAACTTAAATTCATAGTACAATAAAGATTGATCAACTTTGGGACATTCAAACTTAGTATAAGAAAAAATGCTATTAGATCATTTCTAATTATGATTCACGCTATTTAAACATTTAAAAAAAAACAAACACTTACTGTGTCTATGTCATTGGTTTTGGGTAGCATTACAAGTAATATTGTTTATTTGCTTTTCTATTATTTCAATTCCTTTCCTATTATTTTAATTATGTCAAATGTACGATATTACTAATATACTATTTTTAGATGTTTTTTCAAGCAGAGGTAAAAGCTGTTATCAAATATCATATCACACAGGTACATATTATTTAACCAAAAATTCTTTTAAAATTACTCCTATTGCATCTCTGCTTTAAATTTGTCGTTCTTTGTGACGTACTCAAGAACAAAACTCTGATAAGTCATGTGCATGAGCTGTGACGTGACGCCGTTCTGGCGCCAGTCACTGTAATTTATAATTTTAATAAAGAGTTGGGAAGTGTCCTCTCGAGATACATTCAGTAAAGAGAGAGCAATTTCCAAATTTGCCTGTCTGATTCTTGTATATTTTGTATATGTTGTTGTTTCACGTTCGATCGGACGTAAAGCCCAATCGTTACTAGGTTGCACTTTCAGGACGCTAAGAAGTGTTTATTTTGTGTTGTAATTGCGTTTGGGACGCCGAGAAACGCGTGTTTTGTGTTGCGATTGCGATCTCGGGACACCGAGATGCGCACTTTTTTGTGTAAAATTGAGCGGCAAGCACCTGGAGACTGATTGTGATCACCAATATTTAAGAGCCAAAGAAAGGGATAGCGAGCTAAGATCTGGAGCTGAGACGGCGTGCAGCGGAGCCGAGAAGAAAGAGAGCTTACCGAATGCACCGAAATCAGGCACCGGAAAACTTTACGGAGGACCGGAATTTCTTCTCCTGCAAGAAAGTTCTGGCCAGACTTCCTGCAACTGAGATGGAAATGCAACCGTTCGCACATTATATAACGAGACGGGAAGATCGAGATCGTATGATCTCTCAGTCAGAGAGGTTGCGAGTCATTTCCGAAGTTCATAAAGGCGCCAAGCTGGTAAGGAAGATCGCGAATCTGCGGCCCGACGCGTGATTGCGGCCTAATAAGTCGATAACGCGCCGCAAGGGGTTGAGGTCGCGACTCACAGCGCCGAATAGCTGATATCCTCGCGCAGGATCGATTTCCGATTCACTGTTTGTTACGCCGTGATCCTGAAAGGACACATCGCGCGCGTTAAAGTTTCCGTGTGTCTTGTGCGACGATCCCGACCCGCCTCCGCAGCCAGAATCCAGCGAGAAGTTTGATAGAGCGCAGAATCGGTGAGACAAATGTCGCAAGCATTGTAAAGCCGCCAATTCGATATATTCTCGTATATTTAGTGTCGTGCATCGCGATTTCCTCGAGCGCGTGATCGAGGGTACTTCGATCCATATTCCGCGTTTTGCTCTCTTTATCGGTATTCGAGCAGTCGGTTTGTTCTTGTACATATTTGCTGTTTATTTCGTTGCCTTTTTTGTATGTTTGTGTCACTTGTTAAAATTCTGGTCCGACCGCGGAATTAAGTGTTGACTCTCGCGTTAAACGGACGACACGTCTTGATTCTCAGAATGATACCGCGCAAAATATCGCGAGACAGTATCGCAAAATAAAGTTGTTATTCTCTGGTTAAACCCGTTGGTTCGCTCTTTTTTCTAATGTATCCCGTACACGAACCCCGCCTTTCCGTTACAAAAACTTATCTGCACTAGCCAATGCACTTTTCGCGGCCATCAAGTCCTTCGATTAATTAACAAAATTATTTGAGGAATTTGGTGGTACGCCCCGGCGTATCTGGCGCCCAACTTTCGAAGATTTTGTGCTACTTTTGAGATTCCGCGAGACATGACGTTTGGTGCTGATTAGAAGAATTACTTACTTAACAGACATCATAAAAATAAGAGTGTGCATGCACTCTGGTCACAGAGCATACCATGTAAGCAAACCATACTTATGTATATATATATATATATACGCGAGTATATACATATATGTATATATATTATATATACTGACGTACACCTCGTTTTTGAATAATGTAGCAGAGGCGCCGCACAACTTCGGCACGTCTTTTCCAAAAAAAACTAAAGTTCTTTATTCACCAAAGTCGAAAGTTGGGCGCTAGGCGTGAAAATTACGCCAACTCAAAAATGTTAATTGGCAGCAAAACTTCCGACAACAATTTTGACGTGACGGCAAGGTCACTCGGCACAGCTCAGTTTATTCAGATAACGGAGAGGCGTGGGCTTAAGAGGCAATGTATAATAAATGATGGCAGAGAAACTTGTTCGTTTAAGTTGGATAAAAGATACAGAATTTTAATGAAAACAAGTTTTCCAATAATACCGAATATCGGCAGTACAGTGTCGCATAAACAAAAAAAAAACACAATAGAAAATATTACAATTACAACGGTGTGACAATCTGGCACGGCTAAATACGCGTGGTCGGCAGTCAATTCAATAGGTGCTATTTTCTTTTGTCTTTTGTTCGCGGACGCAGCCCTTATTTCTTGTTACAAGATCAGGCGGAGATGACCGCCGGTGTTATCTCTGCAAAGGAATGTGCTACTGCGTGCGAGACGTCCGGCGCGGCGCGTGGGCGCCGCGCGCTTTCCGTGTAGCGCGAGCGGGACAATGATCTAACGCACGGCCGCGGTCCGACGGCCCAGAATTTCGGCACGATTCGCACTTAACAACTTTGAATGTTTTAGTTGGAACAAAGAATTATTATTCCGTGTCTTGATTTTACACGCTCGGTACAACAATAATGTATAGACGCGGCACTCAAAAAAACACTAATACCAAAATACAAAAAAAAGTAAAAACAAACACACACAAATAACGAGCGGAATTTCGCCCAGGTTGTTGCGACCGCGCGCGCGCGATGAGAAAACAGCAATTATATAATTATTTACGGCAGCAATTACCGTAATATTATTCTTAAATTACAATCTAATAATTTGCACAAGAATGCAGCGCGGTATCGAACCAACGATAGTCGTATGGACTTGATCTACGACCGCATAATATTACAAATAAAGAAACAAAGAATATGCGAAAGAGAGAAAGCGATCGATCACTCACGCTTGTCGGCACCTCCTCTCGTGGCTGCTTTGCTCCACACGACTTTCGGCAGCTTTCTCACCCCAATCTCGCTCGGTGTTAGATATTTCCCAAAATTCCTCCTCAGGTCTTAACTACCGGCACTCACTCATAGCACGGTACACGTCGTTACGAGAGACGAAGAACTTGCGTCGTTCACGGCACGCACATGAATGATCTCGGCCGATTCTGAAGTTGCTCTCGATGCCGCGTGTCGTTTTTCAGCCGGGTAATTAGCCAATCATACTTTGCGTTTCGCGGCGCTATGATTGACGGTGGCCACGTGCGTATCGGCAATGTGTTAACGCGGGCCCTTTTTTGGCCGCGTCAGCTCTCCGTTTAATTTTCGCTGCTCGTTCAGGCCAATACTCCTGCATGACGGGGCTGACAACTTCACTGGGAGCCTCGCTCTAGTTTTTGTGAAGTCGGGGTACCGGTATTCCCCGTTCTCCAGTCCGTCGTTGACATCATCGCCTCGCACTTTGCGCCTATAAGGCCCTTACGCCTCTGTATCGCTGTCTCTTCTTATCGCCTCTTCTCTTTGCTCTTTTACGATCGACGCTGCGTGTCGTAAGCCGCTCTCTCTCTTCCCAAGTTGAAAGCAACTACAAAATAACCGCCAAGCGGTTTGCACGGCAAAATCGCAATTTAGAGGCGTTCTAACGCCAAGATTAGCCTGAAAATACATGAATAAAGATTACTAAACATCGCAACGCTTTAATCAGGAATAGCAAACGTTGTAGGTGCCGAGCGCTTCCGCTGATACACGTGTTTTTGCTTGTCGTGCGCATCCTAACGAGCTGCTCTCCTTTAAATCGTGGAAGACGCAAGCCCATCGCCTCCCGTGCCGGCCAAAATTAGTTCCTTGTGACGGACACGAAAAGTGTCACGTCACAATACATATTATGTATATATATTGTGACGTGGTATTCGCGCCGCTCTTTCCCTGTCACAAAAGTTAAAAGAATTTTGCGGAAGCCCGGGAAAACGAACTGAAAAACGAGCGTCAAAATCCTCCAGGGCTTGCATGCGTCCGTTTAGAATAGTATTTTATTTTTATTTTTTTATTATATGTAATTTCGGCGCCTCACCGTCCTGAGGACCTTGTGGGACTTTCCGCCAAAGACATCATGCGGTGTCCGAACGGGACAGAGAAAGAAAGGAACAGAGGCGCAAAATCTCGTTTCAAGGTCACGCTGAGAGCCAGGGTAGGTGACTGCATGCAGAGGCTACGGCGGAACATCGACGCTTTAGCCTAGCAGAGCGGGCGGAACGGCGGAACGAACCATCGACGAGCCGGCATACGCCGAGATGTGCTGTGTTCCAGCCATCCTGCTGCATGGTCTCAAAGACCCGCTGCTTGTGTCGTTGCTGCATCTCACGGATTGCGATCCCGCCCCGCTGCTAGCTGCTTTTGCTTATGCTGCTGTATCATAGTAATAGGCACTGAGAGCGTTCAAATTTCGCGGCCCGCTGATCCTGCCGCCTGCGAGCGAGCTTGCGAGCCACGCCGCGAATCCTGCGACCTGATTGGCTCCGCGACCTATCCCACGCGACCTCAGCGCAGAGATGCCAGTTCGCGGACTCTTGCAGCATGCAAGCAGTAGCAGGTGAAAGGGATACGCACACACACAAACAGCCGTGTACGTCAAGGATGCCAGTTTCAAGACTTTTGCAGCATGCAACAGCAAGTGGAGGGGATGCGCACACAGGCAAACAGCCGTGTCCGTGTGCGCTCGGCGCTTCGGCCAACTT
>NW_018021223.1:0-3676 GCF_002006095.1 Pseudomyrmex gracilis
GATATATTGAAAAGTGTCTGCCATTCATTTTATTATTTTCTTTAATTCTGTAGAGCCGTTTTTCTATCCGAGCAATAATTACGAAAAACACCGTTTAGTACGAATTACTCGTTCGATCGGTAATAACAGGAAGGTCCAGGACCCTCTTAAGCATTACATTAATTTTTTCCAAATAAGATGTCCGATCAACCGCAACAGTCACATTGCCTTTATCCGCTCGTGTAAATATAATATCAGAGTGATTTTTTATGAAAATCGAAACTTGTTTATGTCGAAATAATAATTCTTTATCAATATCGCCTAATCTCTGTGGTGTACATAAAAAATTAGTTACAATCGGGATAACATGCGATCTCAACGACTCCGCGGTTTTTTTATTATAAAACCTTAAATTACTTTCAAAATCCTTAATCACATTTAATAAGGTATCCTTTTTAATAATAGGCATACTAAAATTATTGCCAAGTTGTAAAAGTTGGACAACTTTATCCGGAATATCAAAAGAAGACAAATTAACAAACCATTTCTCCCTTATGTCAAAAAAAGAATTTGAAGTCAAATTACTAAAACTGCTTGCGTTAACTTGAATAAAATCATAAATAAAAGACGACGGTTTGTTATTCAATTTGTAAGTATATTTGTCGCGAATATTTTCAGAATCGTTGTTAGCACATAAAACCACATGTTCAACCGTATAAGAGATAGGTTCAATTTTTTTAATGTCAGTGCGGATTTTCTTACTAATTAACCAATCAATTTTTTTGTTAACATGTAGAACTTGGTAACTCACAAATCTGTCAAGGAAATTATATTGTGTGTAAAAGAAATTATTTAAAATACTAGCTGGTAAATATTCATATAGAGGTTTGTTCAAACCACAAATAGATTTTTTTCAAAACCAAAGTTTCCTATGTGTATCGTGAATTTCCAACTTCAAAATGCTCCGGAAAAACCGGTGTACATTTTTTCGCATTCTCAAAGAGCTTTTATAATCGAATATAAAAGATTCAATTATAAAAGATTCGATTTATATCTTCGATATAAAAGATTTAATTCGAATCTTTTTTATGTTATTTTTAATTTAACTATAATGTATACTTTGCGCTTATTTAATTTTTTTTTATTAGATTTAATCTTTAATACACTGAAGAAGGTCCAATATTGTTGGGACTGAAACGTTTGTTTATTTAATAGCGACTACTTTCTATACACGACCAACTTGTATTTTACTGCTCGTATCGGCCTTTTGTCTTTCTTGATAAAAATTTTCGCACAGCAACCGAGGCGAGTAACTCGAATCGGGCAAGTGGAAATAAAAAATCCGCTTATCTCCGGAGAGGAAGTTGAAATCAAAACCAAGTTAGTGGTAAATCGTGCAAATTTAAACACAATAGCGCGAAGCTGATAACAAGTTTTAAACAAGAGATAGTTAGGCCGATTTGGCCAACGCCGGTGATTGTGCGACGCTCTCGCTTGTGCGGATCTGCAAATCAAGATCCGAATTTTAATCTAAGTAATAAGAAGGGATTCAGAATCCAAGTTTGATTGGTAAAACCCAAGTGTCTGGAGGCCGAGAAACCAAGTATAAAAGCTGGAACTTAGAGCCGAAGAGAAAAAAAGAAATTTTCCTTTCATGCAGTTTAATAATCTGCTGTATAGTACGTCGCGAATTGTTTTAAGAAAGATTAATCGTGCGCTAGTTGGTGCGATAGTGACAGGTTGTGCCAGTCTCGTGCCAAAGGCCAACCGAGTCAGGTGCCGAACCAACTTGCCTACTCTGCAGTTCTAGTCGAGGCAAGAATGTGACCGTTCACCAAAGAATTGCAGCAAGTAGTAAGTCAAAATAATAGTAACAAGAATTATTGCGATAAGAAAACCGGTAGTTCCATATTAAACTTTAAACTTTAATCCTCTGGTTTAATTGAGGCGACTATCATCCGGAATATTTAATTGCGTTGAACTGGCATTTCTCATTTCTGCTTCTGTCGGACTAGCGACTCACGACCTTGCGTGTCGTTCCGAGCCGCTGCTGACTTCTGTTCCTGTTGGACTAGCGACTCACGACCATGTGTGTCATTCCGAGCCGCTGCTGACTTCCGTTCCTGTCAGATTAGCGATTCACGGTCTTGTGAATCGTTTCGAGCCGCTGCCGACATTCTTTTCCGGTCCGTCCTTCGTGGTGCTAAACAACGGAAGCTGAACCACATTCCGAAGGTTAGTCGTAAAATTATTCAGCGTTAGCTACTGAAATTAAATTACGATTTAAATAAAACTTTGGAAGTATCTAAAATCCCGAAACGCAATCATAACAAAGCGCAACCGCCGCAACCGAGCTCTTCGCAGAGACGTTGCCAGCCGAGACAACCAACAAATTTACGAGAATAATAATAACCTGGAAGAAACAAACAACGATTATCAAAAATTACAACAGACACATTCGACTCTACACTGGACTCAGTCGCCTCCCCTTTCTCTCTGCCGCCTCCTGCGTCTTCTCCACCCCCTTCGTCTCCATCACCTCTTTTAGAATCTCCATCGTATTTTCCAGTAGCTCCTGGAGAAATTCCTGATATTCCCTCTACCCCTTCTCCTCATTATTCTTTCTCTCCTTTTCCTGAATCATCCAAATCCGACATTCAATCGGAAGACAAAGAAGATCCTTTACCTTGCCAAGTGTCACATTTTATATTGCTTGCTACCTCTTTTTCTGTCGCCGACTCTCCTCCTTCCAAGAATGAATTAATTCGTGACCTTTAAATAAACTTTTCTAACTCTCTCCGTCATGCCGTTAGTACCCTCCCCTCTGATCACAATATTCTGGTTAAATTTTCTGGTTTGCCCGAAATTTGCAAAGTTTCTATAAAATATTTCTATCGATTCTCGTCCTTCAGCAGTAATAAAAGAAATAATAGAAGTAACTTTAGACGACTGAATCGCATATATGTATACATAGATACACACAATTACACACTCACTTATGCGTACACAAACATTTGACACCCGTAGAAACTACAGCATCGTGACCATATGTAAAATGTAATGCACAGATAAATTGAATAAAAATGTTAATAGAGTGGTCTCTAAAATATAATTAGCTAAACTTAATTAACCCTTGGACCTCACGTAACCGTTTTCATTCCTGTTATCTTCCGAGTAATTGCCAGGTTTCGTCCCGAGTAATTTATATTTGCATCTAAAACTCGAAAGGGAACCAACGAGCAAGAAGCCGTTGAACAAGCAATAGCGAGAACCTCTCGTTGGCTTGTTTACGACACCGAAATCTCGTTCGACCCGCGCACTTGACGCTCATATCTCTCTGGGTCACTGTGCCGGGAGTAGACACGCAAAGTGTCATGTGTGAGTTATGTCACTCCTCAAGGCCCTGACCGTTACCGTAGGCCCAGGACGTAACACTTTTATTTTTTAAATATTTTTATGTTGCAGTGCAACGTGACTTGAGAGATAATTGAACATATTTATATTGCAGTTTTTATAGTGCATATTGTATATGTAATATTTGTATGTAATATTTACAAAATAATTATATAGAAAAGGAGTATAGATACGCTTCAAAAATTCTCAAATAAAACAGGGAATGTTTATGGCCATTTGAAGCAAAAAACACAGGTGGTAATGTGTATGTAATATTAACGTTACTTTATTCAAGTACGTGATA
>NW_018021223.1:4781-6638 GCF_002006095.1 Pseudomyrmex gracilis
TTTTTTGTAGATATATATTGATAAAGGCCTAAACAAAGGCTGAAAACGTTTTATACTATATATCACGTACTTGAATAAAGTAACGTTAATATTACATACACATTACCACCTGTGTTTTTTGCTTCAAATGGCCATAAACATTCCCTGTTTTATTTACAAAATAAGTTTTACAAAGAAAATCTTAAAAATTGAGTTTTAGAAGGTGAGTTTTGATAATATTTAAGTGAAAACGAAAAGTGACTTTGGTCGAGAAATACGCTTTGTCACGAGATGATTAAATCGTTCTTCGCGGAAATTGATATCTCGCTGACGCAAATATGAGGCCGGCGTACGGTCGGCTTTTTCCGCTAGGCGTAGCGCGGCGCCTTCGTTTAATCGGGGAAAAATAACGTTCTCCTGGAACGGCTTGACACGAAGGCCGGTTCTTCCGAATACGAGATTCTCCTGACGCGGAGCGAACGGAAAGCCGGTTTGCCCGGCGGAAAATACGAGATTTCCAGGGATCGGAGCGGAACGGATGCCGGTTTACCCAGCGGAGAACACAAGATTCTTCGGAGCGGAGTGGAACAAATGCCGGTTTGCACGGCGGAGAATATAAGATTCCCCGGAGCGGAGCGGAACGGATGCCGGTTTATCCGGCGGAGAATCTAAGATTATTTAAGAGATGAGGCAGATCTGAGCACTTTGCTTTTGGGCCCAGCTTTTATACTCGCCGTTTTCCGCGGCGCGGGGTTGAGAAAATTCGCGAAAAACAACAAATTGTTTGTCACGTAAGTAGTTTCGTGGTGCGGCGGGGCGCGCGGTGCGAGCGGTAAATCAGCTGTTGCTTTATGGCGCGGTGAGGCGCGCGGTGCGTGCACAATTAACTTGTTGGCGCAGGGAGCGCTCGATACAAGCGGTGCGCTGTCGTTCGTTGGCGCGGTACAGCGCGCGGTGCGGGCGGTGTATCGTCGCTCGTAGGCGAAGTAGGCGCGCGATGCGGGCAGTGTGCCGTCGTTTGTTGGCGAGGCAGGCGCGCGGTGCGGGCGGTACGCTCGAAAACAGCGTGTATATCATACACGCTGTAATTTGATATATTTTATTAGGCGCAATGCACCGTGTTTGGGCCGGGACGGATGGTCGGCCCCGGCCGTAACGATTAGCATCGTTACATTATAATACTTTGTTTAAATATGCTAAAAAATGTGAAAATTACAAAATTGATTAATACTCCAACATTAACATACAAGTACCTATGTACTCGTATACTTATATGTACATACATACTAGTAATGATTCAGAAAAGAAATTGTTACTTAAACAGACATTACTGATTAGTTATCATCAGATTCATGCACACGTTCATGATAATCACATTTTACTCACTAATTGAGGTGCAGCCATGCCAAATTTTTTTGCCTTAATTATTTTTTATGTTTTGACTTTTCACAAAAGACAAAGTCTAACTATTGATACAATGATTTTATACTGTTTAGTTTTTATATAATGTTTTTTAGTAATATATATTATTTTATATAATGTTTTTAATTAAAATGTACACAAGTGTACTTGGTGCTACTTTTTTATGTCACTTTTTTTGTAACGTAGGTTTTGTAGAAATAAAAAGTTTACTTGGTTTTACTTTTTGATATCACTTCTTTTGTAAAATAGGTTTTTGGAGACAGAAATTCGTTATAAGGATTTTAGAAAAAAAATGTTGTAGTATGTAAACCAAGTAAACTGTTGTACGTTATTTTTTTACATACTACTAAAACTTTCTCTATAAAACCTCTTTTACAAAATACAGAATGTGTGATATCTCGAAAAACTTACCTTTTCAAAAAAAGGTAAAAAAGGCGCCAAGTGCACGCACAACAC
>NW_018021223.1:11333-12432 GCF_002006095.1 Pseudomyrmex gracilis
TCCTTGCACATTCCTTAGCGTCTAAAGACGACGTCCGAACGTGAATTCACACACATTTTTGTTTCTAATCCAATTTTCTCCGTTTAGAAGCCACAGACCAAAAAAACGCAAGAATAGTTTTTTCTTCATTTTTTCACCGCGAATCAATCGAATACAAAAATAAGTCNATCGGTTCAGTCGTTATTAAAAAATTGCTAATTACAAATCTCCCCTCCACTAAAATGCCTCATATTCGCGTATATAAGAGGCACGGCGTGCTCGCGCAGTACGAGCGCAACTTCGTTGCGCGTGAACTTGGCGCGAGGCACTACCGTGCCTCTTGATAATTTGATAAAACATGTTTCATAAAAAAAGAATTCTTTATTGTAAACTGCAGTTTTCTTGCATACTAAAAACTTTAAATACAATACGTGTTGTGCGTATACTTGGCGCCTGTTGTTACCTTTTTTTGAAAAGGTAAGATTTTTGAGTATACAATACGTTATATATGGATTTAATCAATGAAGCGTCTGTCTAATGTATCTGTCACTATTTGATTTGTGTACCGTGTAACCCCGTTTGATAATCGTTTGTTAATATATTGAGAATTTTTATTAAGCTATTTTTATTTATAGTACAATACGGCGGCGGAGCTGTAAGTGTTGTTGTGCAGGAAAATAGTAGCAAGCAGGACGGCACCAACAAGCACAGCAACAATGATGACGACGACGACGACGACATCACCAATACCGGTGAGCGTTACACCGTCAGCAGAGCTACTCCCGACACCGACAGCGCCGCCGATGACAAGAGAAGCAAACAGGTCGAAGAAAAAAATAATTATATGTTTATAATATTATGGACAGAAAACGCGCGTAGATTTAAAAGATTCGGAATAATAGAGAGAAAGGCAATATTCGAAATCCGCGAAATTCGGCCTGGTGCCGAAATAGTAGAATTGGTGGAAAATACATTCCGCGAAATTCACGGACATGCGACAAATTTTGCGGAGCCGGATAATTACGGAGTGTGGTTGGACTTCCCGACTTTGACCAATGGCGCAGTGGGTTTTTTTGGGTGATACTCTATTGACCACAGTACGATTCGACACCGCTCGATT
>NW_018021223.1:13361-14898 GCF_002006095.1 Pseudomyrmex gracilis
AATAAATCTGTGTCCAATAATTTTGTGTCCAATAATTTGGTGTCGAATCGATCGGTGTCGAATCGTACTGTGGTCAAACGGAACACGCCCGGTTTTTTTTCGTCCTGCGCGTGATTTGACTCATGAGAATAGTTGGTCTCTCGTGAGTTCGGTTGCGCAAAGTAACGGAGGGATAGACATCACTGCATCGTTTACGATACGCATATGCACCGTCCACTCTTCGTTGGGTAGAGGAAGAGGCCGTCCTCTGAACGCGGAAGAAATCGGAAAACGCTCAATTCTCATAATAACGAATAGCAACAACCTCTGTTTCCCTCGCTCACTTGTTGCCGCGCGAGTATACTTCAAGCAAGGCAACGCTCGCACGGGCGAGCTACATGAGCGATGGAATGCAATGAGACGTTCGAACTCCTCCTCACAACGTCAATAGGCACAGGAGTTGGTAGAGAAGGCGAGCGTCTTAATTCCGGAGGAAGGTTGTAGTATTGGGAAAATTGAGCGGTTTCAGCGTTACCTTGCCGTCGAAAGGATAGCTATAATTGTTTACATTTCTTCTACTTTCGCGAAAGGTAGGAAACTGTTGTACGACGGTAGCGCGTTGCTTGCCTTTCTCAGACGCGAATCTTTGCTACGATTAAATATTCTTTATTGCGAGGGTTCGCGTCACTATTGCCCGATTTTAAATTTAAGAGCGGCGACTGAGAGTGGGGGATACTGTATTCCTTGCAACTTGCTTTATCGTCCCGAACAAGGCATTTACCGGTGCTCGCATGAATTTCTGCGTTGTCGCGGTGTGCCGTCGTGCAAATCAGAAGAAACTTAATTAGATGCGAGAGATGCAGAAGAACGTTATACGGGCGCGAGTGTTTTGAATGTCATCGGGCCAAACAATTGTACGGAGACGGTCGCGTGAGCGTGTGCACCGTCTTGCAATTGTGTGACGATTGTGGACGTTTGTACAGAACGGCGGATGCGGGACATGAATGCGGCCATAGTGTAATAAGAAAGGTGAACCATTGCGCATAATGGCGAAGGGTCATCCACAATCAATCAATCAGAAATTGAGCTTATTGGCACCTATACATATATAGTTATATACATATATGTCCATNGTGTATGTGTATGTGCAAATGAGCTCAAAGTCTACTGCACATCCGTCGGAATGGGACACCTTTCTTTTTACACAATGATGCGGCGTCGTGTTTCGTAATACTACTGTGATCAAAAAGTAAAGTGAATTTGTTTATAAAATGTAAATTCTTTATTTATTCATCCAAATCAATTTCATCCCCTTCAAAGTAATCCCCCCCAGATACAATGCACTTATGCCAACGCTTTTTCCAGTCCTCGAAACAGTCGGAATAGTCTTCTTTCGGTATAGCCTTCAAGACCTTCTTCGATTCGGTTTTTATCTCCTCAATCGTGTCAAAACGACGTCCCCGCATTGGCCTTTTGAGTTTGCTGAATAGCCAGAAGTCGCACGGAGCCAAATCAGGCGAATACGGTGGTTGCGGAACGATATGAGTCGAGTTTTTGG
>NW_018021223.1:15148-19601 GCF_002006095.1 Pseudomyrmex gracilis
ACGATAATCAAAGAAAACTGTCAACATAACCTTGATTTGGTGGTTTTTCGCGTGGTTCGTCTTCAACGCGTTCTCGGCCCGCTTTGAACTCGTTGTACCACTTATAAACGTTTTTTTGTGCCATAGGTTGATCACCAAAGGCCTTCCGCAACATTTTCAACGTGTCCGCACAAGAATATTCGTTCCGCAAACAAAATTTGATGCAAGTTCTTTGCTCAACAAAATCACCCATTGTAAAAATCGAAAAATTCACTTTTGATTGTTTACAAAAACATGTGTAACTCGGAGATAATTAAACTTTTTGACAAACAGACACTTGGCAAATATTATAGACAGTCCTACCAACCTAGGAAAAAAAATTACCTGCCTTCCTAATGCCCGGGAGTTTTAAATGACAATTTTACCTTACTTTTTGATCACAGTAGTATTTGCAATTCACGTCCAGAGATGAATCATTTTTGTTACATTCGTCCTCTCGCACGCGAGGATTTCACCGGGATGGGAAAAAACGCGCGTGTCGCATTCGTGTTTTACGATTTCGAAACTCGGCAGGACGAGAGAGGCACTCGAAGAGACCGCGTCTGTGAAAATTCACGTGTCCACTCTTTGCGTCGCGCAGCAGATTTGCGTCACGTGCGCAAATAAGAACGACATGACAATGCGTTGTCGGTGGTGCGCGAATTCGTGTTCCGCGATGATCCGGTGAGGCAATTCGTCGATTTTGTTACAAGAACGACAAAATGTTTCAAGCAGATTAGATAATAATTGAGTATAGGGAATTAAGGTCCGATGACCTTGATTTTGATATATGTTGTAAAGGGCACTCTCCTGAGTAGTGTTCAAGAAGTTGTAGGCGGCGCTTACTTTTTATTAACAAAATATTCTTGAAAAATACGATCAGAAAAATGACTGTCAAAAACAATTTAAATGTGTAATTTCGATAATTATGCAGATTAGAGAAGCCACCTCCGATTTGAATAATTTGTATATATGTTGTCAAAATCAGTGTCCCGAGTAATAATATGAAGGTTTTAGGCGGAGGTTGTTGTTTGTTAAAAAAAAGTTACAAGAGGAAGAAGTTTCATGAATGAATTCTTACTTTTCGATCTTACGTACATTTTGTTCTTGTTATAAGCGTGTAGGCAGGAGGAACTGCGCCCCCTGCAGGGGAGGGGCTCCGCCTCTTTACTTGCACCCTCCCTGAGCTTATCATGTTTTGCGTACGTGATTTTTTTGAGAAGTCAAATACCAAGAGGGTTTAAAAAATTTAAAAAGTTATTAAGAAAAAGTTTTAGTAATGAAGCATTGTAGGGGGTGTAGGTAAAGGGGCGTAGCTCCTCTCCTGCAGGAGGCGTAACCCTCCTGCCTACATGCTTACAACACAAACAAGACAAACATAAAAAAAGTAGTCATTGATTGATATTAATTGAGAATAATTATGCGTCATATAGAGAAATTCGTGGAACATCATATCGAAAGTTATTCGCCTTTTACAACAATTTTGCACATATGTCGAACTTTGCTCGGAATGATAGATATGCTATGTCACGCTTTTGAAACATAAACTGAGTAACAGTCAACAATACCACTTATTACTGTGTATTATTGTATCAGTAACTCTGAATGTCTTCTAAGAACTGATATCTTAAAACAAATGTGTATTCAGAATCATTATTTTACATGTTATTTAGGAAAAGAAAAGTCTCGTTTTTCGAACATTTTCTACTAATATTTTTTTAATACAAAAAGGAGCGCCACCTAAAACCTCTTAAACTTTACTCAAGAGAGTGCCCTTTACAACACATATCAAAATCAAGGTCATCGGACCTTAATCCCCTATACTCAATAATTACCGCAGATTATCTGCATCGCGCACAACGCCAAGGCGTTTGACGCTTAGTTCATTCTGCGTTTTATCGTGGAAAAACGTGTCGATTTGGATCCACGAGTAATATTACACGGAACAAAGATCATCGTATTAACGGTCGGGCCAGACGGCTCAAACTCGCCTCTTGTGAGAAGGGGAACGCTGTTTTCAGCGCCGCCTGGAGCACCAGCCAGGAAATACTGAACTAACAAACAAGTAGTAGGAGGTCATATTTCTTAAACCGTATTGCGCGCGCGTGCCAGTATAGATATAAGGATACTTATACAGCAAATTTGGTAGTCTGCACTAGTGCGCACTGAGTGCGACTTTTTTAATAAAAAATTTCACTGAAAAAGTCGCATTCCGTGCGCACTAGTGCAGGCTACCAAAGTCGCTGATAGATATTAAAAGTAAAAACAGAAAGTATTAAAATTATATCTTATATGTACTGTGACATGATGTTTGCGTCGCTCTCCCCTTGCCACAAAAATTATCTTTTGAGGGAGTCCCAAAGTATGTGCCGGTCTTAAGCGCCAGGATCCTCCAGGGCTTACACACCGTATCTCGTTTTAGTTGCTTATTTCTTTTTGTTTTGTATTTTTTTCTTATTATGTAAAATATGGCGCCTCACCCCCCGAGGGCTCACCCCGCTGAAGGACACCGAGGGAGACGAGCAGACAATCTAGAGAGGGACAAGGAGCGAGCCAGAAACAAAGGGGATCAAGGAAGCGCCGGTGGCAGCGCCTAGCGGCTACGGCCCTGACTCAGCGGGCAGGCTCAACCTCATACGCCAGGGAGCGCAAGCGGCACGCGAGCGACAGCGTCACCAGGCGGCAATAAACACGTGTAATTAACAGCGGACAAATCTGTTTTTTGAGGCCAGCTGCCTGCTCTGAGGAGCCTAGGATCCGACAGGTGACCTTCTGGAGATCCACCCCAGCCAGCCGGACAAGATACGCTCGGATAAGCAAAAGAGGAAGCACATTCATAATTTGCGGGTCAAGCCCTTGTAGCTCGCGCGACCGCAAGCGCCGCGCTGATAAAACGTCGCACTCTGATTGGCTGGCGCGGCCGACCCCGCGCGATCCTAGCGCGCCCCGGCGCATTGACCCCGAATCGATCGCGATCCTCGCTCTCTTGGTCGCTAACCTTTGTGAGAGTCGGACGCACGGAAAGACTTCCGGAAAGTACCGTCTTTGGAATAACCGAGAGAAAAGAAGTTATGTCACAGGATGACGATATCCGGTGAGGTGCCTCGTTTCTTGTAGCCACAAATCTGCGTGCCGAGTTCCGTGTCGAGGCTAGTCGCCAAATTTTTGCGTTGTGTGTCGGGCAAGGACAAAGTCTTCGCCATATTTATTCTTTGGAGAGCGGCTAGAATCGGATTCACAGGGCTTCGTGGTATTTCTTCGTAGGCTTAAGTGCGTTCAGATTTTGCGAATATTCTGTTGAAATACTGTGATAAGCCCTGGAGCCGCTTGGGGAGCGCCAAGTAGCAATTCATATTCTGTAAGACTTTTGTGTAGCTTCTGTAAACCTATTTTTTTGCGCTTATTGTTGATGTATTGCATGTATCGTTTTTGCGCTGCTACATCGCGTGTTGTCGTATCGATTTTGCTGTACCGAGATCCTTAAGGCTGTTGTATCGATTTTGCGGCGCGAGATTCGCGGTGCTGTTGTATCGACCTCGCCTTTGCGAGAGTCTTAGCGCGGTCGTAATAATTGCCGATTTTGCATTGAATCGCGTTGCCCAGCGGGAAGTTAACGGAGAACGCCTTGCGTCTCATCGACACCGCTTGCTTCCCTGCTTGTTTGCTTCTTGCTAAAATCAGCCGGCGAAAACTTTGTCGCCGTTGGGGAGCTAGTACGCTGGCGCTATATTCCCGTCAGAATTGAGAAGCGCTAATTACCTTTGCGAGAAAACGCGGTTCTGCACACCAAGCTACCGCTGTCGAACCATCAGCCGTTCGACCTTGTGTGACCGCTCATTTCGACCGCGCGACGTGGCGGCGTGTTCTGTTATCTTTGCGTATTTGCGTCTTTTCTTAATCGCTTGCTGTGTATCGTTCTTTGCTATCGCTTTTATTTAATTTATTTAGATTCTTATTTATTTTTATTTTCTTTTATTTCTAAATTTTTTTGTTTAATCTTAATAAAATTGTTAACTTAGATACTTTAACGTCTGTTTACGTCCTTTTACCTCGCCCGCGCAATTTCTTTTCATCCTTGGAAGGACAGCCTAGAAGCTAAAGACAATAGACCCAACCTCTCTCCGTTCAAAGCGAGCTAGCCGGCCCGTTGTGTCGAGCGCCGCACATTTTGACGCGGTCACGCGTCTGGCGCCCAGAATTTTTACAAAGGATCTGTCGGCTCGGCGCAGTGGTGTGCTCGGTTTACACCCCTTTTCTCTCCTGCCAATACAGACGTTCCCGATCTCGCGGACTTCCGTCCGCGTCCCGATTTCGCACTCCCGTTTCGGGCGGAGCGACACGAGAAATTTACAAAGAACTAAGAAAAACGTCACAGTACTTAAACTAGCATATTATTGATTTTTTGCCAATGTTTTATAAAAAATAAAATACAAAT
>NW_018021223.1:19753-21388 GCF_002006095.1 Pseudomyrmex gracilis
TTCTATATTAATTATTGTGTATTAGGTGATTATGTAATATCATTTAAATTAGGGTTTTAGTTACTAGGTATTATTTTACGTTAAAGAGGGACTGGAATTTGGCACGGATGTCCAGTCAGCAGTCGCGGGGCGATATTCGACCGCGCGCACGAGGACGCGCTAGGCGAAGGTCGCATCGGCAGCCGAAAAAATCCATGGTCTGCATTGCACTTTTCGAAGGCCGAGTGTCGCCTGGTTTCTCTCAGCCAATCACAACGTGATTGACCTGAGGATAAAAGCCGGTGTCCGGACGGACGCCGGTAGAATCGTCTCAAGTAGTGTCGTAGCCGGAGGCTCTGCTGGGCAGAGCATCGCTTACAAACTAACATAAGGAAAACGCAAGTTGTGGTAACTTGTACAATGGCAATAAAGATAACAAGATTTATTCTTCTTAAGGAGGAAGTTATAAGTTATTGTGTTCCATTCCCGGCGTCCCTCATCCGCAGCATCCCCGATCTCACGCAAGGTAACAATTGTAATATTTAAATGTATAACACATTTTTGTTAATCGTACATTATAAACATTTATATTAAATATAATTATACTAAATATACACTAAATATGATTTATATGGTAAATGTTTACAATAGGGGAGACCACTCCGATCGGCTTCTCATGTTGAAACATTGTAAATATGACTTTCCTGAGTACGTTTCTAAAAGTTTTATCCGTCGCTCATTGTTTATAAAAAAGTTATAAACAAAAACAGTTTGATGACTAAACTATCGTTTTTCGACACCGTGTACATTTTTTGTGTGTTGGAAACATGTAGGCAGGGGGGGCTGCGCTCCCCCGCAGGTGGAGGGGTTTTGCCCCTCTTCCCTGCTCCCCCCTCGAGAAAAAATAGAAAACGACTTCTGATTAAGTGTCGCTAAAAATCACGTATATGTTATCATAAAGCGACATGTAATCAAAAATCGTTTCCTATTTTTTCCCGAAGGGGGAGCAGGGAGGAGGAACGACGCCCCATCACATGCGGGTGGGCGCAGCCCCCTCCCTGCCTACACGCTTACAACGAAGAAATGAAAACAAATCGTCAATCAATCTATTATCAAAAATCAATTCTAGTATCAAAATTATACATTCGGGATGAATACAAACGAAGAAATGAAAACAAAACAGAAAGTTTCGGGATATGCTACATATACACACATTGTTGGCAACATGAACATTACTCATTTCCGTCTGAAATGTACACGGTGTCGCAAAACGATAGTTTATTGATGAAACTTTTTTTGATCATAACTTTTTTATAAACAATGAGCGACGGCTAAACCTTTTAGAAACGTACTCAGGAAGGTCATATTTATAATATATGTGAACGAGTAGCCGATCGGAAGGGTCTCCCCTATTGTAAACATTTACCATTACATATTTAAATACATATAACAAACACACGTACTAAACTATAAAAAAAATAATCTTTATACATAAATTATACATTATTACAAAACATTACCGTTTATCTTTCACTCAGACAAAATACTCTCGCTTATAGGATACACAGTTTGTCCGGAAAGTTCCCGGACTGATTTTTTCTAGCGCGGGTAAGCGGCGCTATCGAGCGGTCAACGCTGGAACTACTTAGTATAGAC
>NW_018021223.1:22093-34293 GCF_002006095.1 Pseudomyrmex gracilis
AGTGTAAACTTGTTTAATAAACCATATCTTTCATTTTCGATTTTTAATTCACGTAGTCCGGGAACTTTCCGGACAAACTGTGTATACCTTGCTTGCAGAAGTTATCCTATAAGTACTTCACACACATTCATACAACTACAATTCTTCTCAAATGCGACATGTTCTGCTTTCGCTAGAATTTCGCATCTTTCCTCCGATCTCATCTTCACCTACTTATCACCACTCTGCCTGAAGGCATGCCTTCACATAGGAAAACATGACTTCTTCAGGTAGATAATTGATTGGAGTAGAAGGACCTACCTATCTGTATCATTAACTCAATCATACTTACACACACATATATATACATACTTGCACCATACTTTTATCATAAAAAATACTGTCAACAACATTTCCAAATTATTACAAATACAATATTATAAATACAATAAGTATAAATACAAAAAAGCACACAATTTAACAATTTTATTGTACACACCGCTTTGTATTAACGCTATCTTTATACTCTTTTAAAATAATCTTTCTTTTCTTTTTTTCTATTAAATAGTTTTCCCGCATCTGTTTAATTTTATTAACATTCTCGATTAAATTGCGCTGCAATATTTTAATATTTACATTTGAACTTTTTATTGAAGAGTTTTTTTCTTCACACTACCAAGTAATAATTTTAATACTTAATATACGCACTACAATTTTGTATATGTTTTCATGTTCTGTACAATGATGCCAATTCATATTATTATTGTAATTTTCCAAAAATTGTGATAATACTTTTAAAATATTTTGCTTATGTATTCTGGTTTTTACTAATTTATTTATAATACTTGTTATTTGTTTTATACAAACTGGAAACTTACTATTCTGTAGACTATTTTCACACTCTGTACAATAATTAAGTTCCCTCAATATACATGTAATAATATGCTCTCAATAACTTAAAGATACTGTAGTAAGTACTTTGTCCAAAACATTATTTTCTAAAATTAATTCTGAAGCTTTGTCATTATCAGATTGATTTGTCGCTTCTAAATATTTATCTAACGAGAATAACAATAAATTATTATCATCCGACATCTCGCAATTACTATGTCTGACTAAAAGAGATTTTATGTTATTTATTAGTAAAGTTAAAAACAATTCTTCGAATTGTTTAGGTGTCGGATTAACATTACGTACTGCATGACTTCGAATTTGGCCAAAAAAATTTTCTAAGAGAAAATCTTGACTACAATTACGTGTATTTAATGACCGAAATTCAAATTCATCACGAAGGATTTTCCATAGTTTCCGAAAATCGTCTACTCTGAATATCCAATTTGTTAAAGTTGGCACCAAACTTACAACATTGCGCGACACTTTTTCAACAAATGACATTTTATGTAATACATTACTTGCACCTAGAACGCATGGTGTTCACTGTTCTCTGTTACTGGACATTGCAGTTTGTTATTTTTATGTCTTTTGTTGTCTCCATTTACAGAGTCAAATAATTTATTTAAAAAATCTACCGCTTCCATCGTTGCGAGTTTTTCTTCCTTGTTAATACTAATATTTTGATTCTCTACTGATGTTGTCACTGAAACACGCACAATTTTATTATGTTAAATGTTTATATTAAAATGTCCAACTATTTTTATTATGTTAATGTTTATATTAAAATGTCAAACTATTTTTATTTCACTAATAAAAATACTTACATTTTGTTCTTGTAAATGTTTCTATAACACTCGCCATACGCCCACTTAATACTTGTACCGCATGTTTCATTAGCATCTTCTTGATTTTATCTTTTATTATATGTTCCTCTGTTATGTGCTTTAAATGTGGACGAATAATATTTACATTTCTATTCATGAGCCATGCACATTTTATAATATCGCAACTTGCAATTTTCTCGGGAATAGTATTCCGTACATATAACGCTACATTTTCGGTCAAAAGATTATTTTTTATGCCTTTATTGAGATGCGATGAATCATATAAAGGGATGATTTCTGTGCCTTGTACTTCAAAACTTTGACTGTTTTATATTGGAACGTTGTATTAAGTCCTTTATCGCTGCTACATTTGTCGTTCCCTGGTCACAAACGCTTGCGAGTGTGGAAGCCTGTTTTTTCTATTTTATCTACATGTTCTTTTATACATCAAATTAATTGTGCGGTATTAGTTACTTTATTAGAAAAATTAAACGATAAACTTAAACGATAATTTCCAACCCGAATTTAATTCCTTTAACATAAAAACTAAAACATGATCTGCGATGTTTTGCGTTCGGTTATTGCCCCAATCCTCTAACCCACATGTGATATTCTTTTGAATATTATAAGTAATTTTGGGTTGGATTGATATCTCATCCCAAATAAGGATGCACACTTTCTTCTTCATTGACATATTCGGAGCTATGCTTTCCAACTGTCTCAGAATAATAGGGTTCAATCCTGGAAACAAAGGTATTCTTTGCAAAACCGACTGCAAAGTTTGTATACTTGGTATTTATTTGAAAATTGATCATCATGAATTATATCTATGTTTCCCCATTGTCTTGTTACAACAAATGCCTTTTGCTTTGCATCGTAACGTTGTCCCTGTATGTGTAATATAAAATAATATTAATTTCTAAAATATTTGTTCTCTTCTTACATGCACAAGCAAATACAAATATTCCTTATTAAATAAAAGAAATAACAATAGTTACACACCACAAGCAATAATGTATCTGCATGAATATTCGTTCGTTTGTATACAAATACATACACACATAAAATATTCAGTATTGTTCTAATTTTCACGCCTATATCATATTCTTTCAAATGTAATTCATAAGTTGTTTGTACCTTAACCCAAAGATGATGCATATTTTTATTCAAAGTAGTATTTAAAATAAAACCTCTTTTTTAAAAGCCACAAGCAAATAATACAGGTAATTAGTAATTAAACACACAGAAATAATATTAATAATTTTCCCTCTTATATCCAAAAATCAATGCAATAATTTCAAGAGCAAAGAAAAAGAATTATATTTTGTGAGAGTTAAAGAAATTATAGCAGGCATAAAGACAAACTGTCGCTCTCAAAGCCAAACTCAACATTCTAAAATGTAAAGTTAATTCTCAATACACTTACGCGTTCCACTATATTTTTTCTGTTTGTAAGTTGAGTAAACATACAAGTGTCTACTATTTTGTTTTCATCTTTTACATCTTGTCTGTTTGCAGACAGTACTGGTCCTAATACCAGTGTAAGAACAGTAAAAACCTTAAAAATTCTCAATGTGTGTGTGTGTGTGTGAACACCTTTCCTAAACATTATCTTATACATCCTACATACTACTATTAAATCAAGATTAATTATAGTTTTCCTTAAGAGAAACATGATTTTCAAATAAAATAATTATTTCTTAAAATAGGAATATTAATGTCATTGTTTGTTTTCATATACATACTTTTGTTTTTAATATTATTTAAACAAGTATTAATTAATTTAAAATCCGGTGTCTTCATTCGCATCACTACACTGTTAAGAGATCGTCGGGTCCTGTTCTTGCGATATCTAACACTCTAGGCGACACGTTGCGATGACCATTACTGTATTATTTTGTAAGTTTTTTAATCAACTTGTTATCACAGTGTTTTTCTATATAATGAAATTTCTGTTCTGTAGAATCATTCAAATTTTGTAGAATCGTTTTGAAAAAGACCTGATACAAAGGTCGAAAGCTTTACATTCAATAAAACATTGAACAATATACACACCGTCATCTGTGTTCGCTTCAACAACCAGTAACAACACCTTTATATTTAAAAAAAAATCTTAGAGTTAACTACACAACATTATTATTTATTAATTAATTTAGTACAATTTTAAACTACATAATGTTTTTTTAATATTTATAAAAAACATAATACATAATTATATTTATTTATTATTTTATTTGTTACATTTTTAAATAAAGAGGTTTAGTATGCAATTCTATATAGTTTTATTTATAAGAATTATTTATTAAGATACATTTTTAAATCAACAAATAATTAATTTATCTTAATTGATTACTTCATGATTTGTATTTATTAAAAAAAATTCATTAAGTAATAAAAAGTGAAACAATTTCAAAACCCATTATATACAAAATTATGTAAAAATATAAGAAAACCTTTTTAAAACTCAATATATTGTTTGGTTTCTGTGTTAAAACAATTTTAAATTAATATTAAAACAAATAAGAGAATAAAAATCAAAACTCAAATCTCTGGTTTACACTTCAAATTTTGATGTATTATATCGAAGAAAGTCTTCTGCGCATCAGTTAAATCTGTTACACTGTCCCACATGTTTCTGTGACGCAATTCCTTAATTTTTCTTCTTTGTGCTTGAATGCATTTCTTCTTTTTTCGCAAAAGTGTCTTCACATTCTTTAATGTTTTCTTTAAGCTTAGAGACAATTTGTTCGATGATTCAAATATTGCACAGTGGGAATGAGGTAACAAATTAGATTCTGCACTTTTAATATTGTCAACATCTTATACATTTGTAATAATATTGATGTATTTATGTAATAATATTAATGTATTCAGGACGATATTTGAATTTTTTGTCTATGAATCCTAGATGTCACAAAATAGGTACAATATATACACTCGTAGACAGAGCCATATTATTGGTAGATCCATCATACCACAAAAAAACGTAGAAATTTGTATAAATACATTGGTAGCCAACAATTATTCGTTGCGATTAATATTTGAATCCATAAACAAAAGATTATACACATTGTTCAACACCAAACTCAACAAAGATACTACAATTCAGTCTAATACCGGGGAATGCACACGTTCCATGCATTACTTTGTGTTACCTTATACTACAACAATTAATATTCACAGTAAACATTACAATGTACCAATTAACAACAATTTACACACACGATTGTCATACAGACCGTTAAACAACCTCAAAAAATTTATAAAAACACATAAAGATATGGTACCAATCTCAAAAAAAAAAAATGTAGTTTACAACATCCAATGTAACAATTGTGAGGCAAATTATATCGGTCAAACAGAGAGACAATTACAAACCAGGATTAAAGAAGACGTTTATCATGTTAGGACACAAAATGAAAGATCTGTCATGTCCGATCACTGTAAGGAAACGAGTCACACGTTTAATTGGAACGCGACCAAAATTTTAGACCGCGAACCTAATTATTTCAAAAGACTCACATCAGAAATGGTCAACATCAAATTAAAAAATAATACCATCACTGTTATGCAAGACACAGCATTATTAGATGACTCTTACTACCCTTACATTGATCGGATTAAGTCATAAGTTTTTCCGTTGGGGGAGCCACACATTGTCATACAAATTTTAACACACAATCAGTAGTCTTGACAAAAATGCGATACAAACAACACACAAGTTATCGAGTTGCATGTTGTCTTTACTTATTGTCAGAACAAAGAAATGTTGAACATAGATTGTAAGTTTATCAAAACAAAAAACTTCATTGTAAATTATGATTTGTTTGTTAACATTTGCGCCTATTTTTTTTTACTATGTATACCAGACAATTCACTGATGATGACTAAATAATAAAGTCACAACGTTTGGATTCATACTTCATTAGAATTTAATGCATAACACCTTGCAACTGGTTCGAGAGCCCGTTAATCACGATTCAATTTGATTTATCACGAACCCGAGGACACCTTATCACACATCTAATATTAATGCTGTTTACATTTACATTTTCAATATTATTATCTCCATTTGAATTTACCTCTTAAATTTGGAAATCATTACTTATTGAATTAACGTCAACATTATTTTCAAAATGTGATACACTATTATTATCTAAATTTAAATTACTATTATTAATTTCTACATTTTGAAGAACATCACATTCTACATTCTCAAATAAATTTGTATTAATAGCGACTCTAGGTTCCTTATTATCACATGGTAAATATAATACTGGTATTGCAGTAACTTTTAATATGCGTCTTGTAGTATTACTACAAATCATGTCATCAGAAAAATGCAAAGTGCAAATTCTTAGCTTGTTTACTCTTTCCCTTGGTGCACCTGTTATATATATATAAAAGAAATTGTACTGATCTTGTATGTTTATATGTCACAATAAATATGTTAATTCAATACATGTACATACACTTAGTAGTGTATGTACAATGTATGTAAGTAGAATAACATTATTTGAATTCAAAATATTGTTGCTATATATTTTTTTACAGAACGTTACCTTCTTGGTAAAAAATTTATATTTTAAATAGATTATGACGGAATAACCCGTCACTGTATATATGTATATATATATTCTTTTCTTTTATTATTAGTATGATTGTCATTATTAGTAAACCGTTATTATAAACAAAATCTATCAAGCGTTATCATTAGTCCGCACCGCAACACCGAAAGTGCTGCACCGTCTGCACGCACCGCGAGTCATGAGAACGCGCCTTACGCCTAGAGAAATCGAGCACGCCGTGACCGCAAACAGTACCGCGCCGGCGCAGAACCCCACCCGCGGGCCTGCGCGCACCGCACGCCGCCCCTCGGACAAACTCGGGCCGCCGCCGCGTATATAAGGCGGGCAAAACCGTCTAAGAGCACCATTTCTTTCCTGTCTCGCTCTCCGAGGTGTTGATTCGGAAGCACCTCCTAGGTCTCCGAGGTGCTGACTCGGAATCGACAACTCTTCCGAGGTGCTCACTCGGAGAATACCTTGCTCCGATCTCCCGAGGTGTTGACTCAGGAGGAATCTTGACCGACATCCCCCCGAGAAGTTGACTCGAGATAGCCGATCCTTCCTCTCCGAAGTGTTGACTCGGAAGGATCCCGTACCGACTGTGCCCGGGGTATTGGCCCAGGTACATCGACCGTCCCGACAGCCGTTCTCACGGCTCACCGATAGCCGTTCTCACGGCTCACCGGAACAGCCGTTTTCACGGCTCACCAGAACATCTCTCGCTACCCGGTAGCAGCCCGACCCGTCGACCGCGTGCATCACGTCGTGCCGCGACTCTCTGCATTCGCGCACCGCGCAACCGACATTGCCCGCCGGTACGCGTATCCGCGTTTCCATAGCCGTCCAGAGACCCCTCATTGTACATATTCGCAGTCCTCCCTCTCTAGTACGTAAAACCCCGATCCGTTACCGCGTCGGCCAAGTCCGACCCGCGACAACTTGCGCGCGCGCCAATTACAGCCGCGAACCGTCAGTCTGTAAGGGCATAGTGCTCCACGTCGTTAGACTCAGCATTACTCAGTATTACTTAAGAATATAAAATCATTGCATTACAGCAGTAACCAAACGTGTCGCAATCGTTTCCTTCCTCTCACCCGAATCCTGGTCCGACCGAGCTGTCCGGCAGTCGGAAGGCCGGGCAAGCCGCGCGTTACATGGCGGCTCCGTTACATGGCGCCTGAACAGAGACCGTTAAAAGTTTAGCCCGGTTGACATTGCGACACGTGAGGGCGTGATGCGAAGCACGAAAGCTTGGATTCATATTCTCTCCAAGGAACAGTTAGTCGAGCTCGCGAATCAATATAGGATAGACGCGACCGGATCACTTGACGACCTGCGTCGACGATTGAAGAATTACGCCGAAAATCACCCGACCGAGTTTGCCGATAAAGCATCCGACCTGACCGACCGAACGTTCCCGAAAGCCGTCGAAACTCCCGAAATGGACGAGGTAGACCCTAACGCATCGCCATTTCGCCTTGGAGAAACAATGAACTTTGTTAGGAAATGGGGATGCCGATTCTCCGGCAAAGATCCCCTCGCGTTTCTTGAACGGGTGGAGGAGCTCCGTTGTGAATACGGACTCACGCATGATCAATTGCTGCGGTGTTTACCCGAGCTGATCACCGGGGAATCGCTTCTCTGGTATCGTAATAACCGAGATTTTTGGGACACGTGGGATGAGTTTGTCGCGGACTTCCGGCTATGCTACTGTCCGAACCACACCCAGGCCGCATTAGACAGAGAAATCCGCGATCGGATACAGAGACCCGAGAAACCGTTCCACGCGTACGTAACCGCGTTACAAACTCTAATGCGCCGACATGGGGAACTCACCGCGACCCAACAGCTAGACCGGATTTATGAAAACATGAATCCGAATTATCACATGTATTTACCACGGTCTGATGTTAGAACCCTTGCTCAGTTACTACACCGTATGACCGAATACGGCCGAATCGAGCGTAATAAGGCCAACTACCAGGCGCAAACCGCGCGAAAAAAAGCTACTCCGAGCTTCACCAGCACCGCCGCCGCCGAAGCCGACACCGCGATGATCAATCCAAATTATAAGCGCAGCGAGTGCTGCTGGAATTGCGGCCACCGCGGCCACCTGAAAACCGAGTGCAAGCGACCGTTTTGGAAATTTTGTTCCTCCTGCGGAAAGACAGTGCAGCTATTCGGCGTGATGCCCGATCTCATGGTAGACATACTAATTGGGGTAGACCTAATTGCGGAACTAAGTATTAGCATCCCAGCACTGCCTAAGCACCAAAAACGACTCTTGCGGGTGCCCCACCACTCCCGAAGACGAAGCCTAGCGATTCCGAAAGTTTCTAGCCGTCGAACTGCCAAAGTTCGATACCGTTACCGGACCGATCACCGTTACCAAGCACCGTATCCGGCTGAAAACATCCGTGCCGATCAAGCAAAGATACCGCCTGCGAAACCCTGCCATGCAGGCAATAATCGATAAAGAAGTCGAGAAGATAGAACGCACCGAGGTTATAGAACCGTCTAACAGCCCGTGGAGCTCGCCGGTAGGTATCGCGAAAAAGAAAGACGACCGTCCGCGATTTTGTATAAACTTCCGGAAGGTAAACGAGGTCACCGAGAAGGATGCCTATCCATTGCCTCAAGTAGAGGCCATACTGGATAAGCTCCGTGGCGCAAGGTACCTGTCAACAATAGACCTCAAAAACGGGTATTGGCAGATATTCCTTGCTCCCGATAACCGCGTTCACCGTTCCGGGCCGCGGCCTCATGCAGTTCAGGGTAATGCCTTTTGGGCTGCATTCCGCACCAGCCACATTCCAACGGCTGCTTGATACCATCCTCGGACCTGAACTCGAGCCGCACGTGTTCGTCTATTTGGACGATATTATTATCGTAAGCCAGACCTTGGACGACCACCTACGGCATCTCCGAGAAATGTTTAACCGTCTCCGCCGAGCGAGATTGAGTATCAACCTGGAAAAATGCCGGTTTGGGGCCAGCCAGCTCCGATACTTGGGCCACTTGGTCACCCGCGACAATATTAGTACCGACCCCGAAAAAACGGAGGCCATCACACGCATTCCCCCGCCGCGACACATATGCGAGGTACGCCAGTTTTTGGGGATGCTCTCATGGTACCGCCGATTCATCGAGAACTTCTCGGAACGCGTCCAACCGCTCGCACAATTAACCGGCTAAAACGCCAAGTGGCAATGGACGGAGAAGAAGCAAGAGGCGTTCACTTCGTTGAAGAACGTGTTAACCACCGCGCCGGTCCTAGCGTGCCCCGACTTCAAAAGAACTTTCTTTTTGCAAATCGACGCTTCCGAAACCGGGCTCGGGGACGTGCTAACTCAATACCACGACGAGCAGGAACGAGTAGTTGCATATGCAAGACGTACCGTCAACGGTGCAAAAAAAAAACTACAGTGTGACCGAAAAAGAGTGCCTCGCTGTAGTTTGGGGAATCCGGAAAATGCGCGCGTATCTAGAGGGGTATTATTTCGTAGTATCACCGACCACCAAACCCTGAAATTGTTACAGAAGCTAGACAGTTTGATCGGCCGTCTCGCGCGTTGGGCACTCGAATTCCAGCAGTACGACTTTGAGATCCGGTACCGAAGAGAGGCCTTAAACCAGGTCGCAGAGACCATCTCCCGACACCCTGTAGAAACCGCCGAGGAAACGTGCGTTATTTTACTTTATTTAACTGAATGTTCATAAATTTATTTAACAATATTATTTTTTGTTTCTTTTTTTTGAACATATATCAAATAATTAGTCTTGTGATATTCTGCTTTTACTAATGTGTTGTAGAAAGTAAATGTATATTATGTAGTAAATGTATTATAGACACACAAAAATAATAAGCATTTTTATATTTACAATTATATTTATAACATTTTATATTTATTATACTTTTCCTAAAATCTTATGAAAATGCATTGACTAATAAGTGTATACAATATTTGTTTATTATACATACATGCATAATCATAGTAAATATATCTCATGATATTAAATTATAAATACAAAACTGCTTTATCAAAAATATTTTTTTATAAGATTTTAGGAAAAGTATAATAAAAAAATTTTTATACTTATACTTCAATATCATATTTAGAGGTATATTTACTATAGTTATGCATATAAGTATAATAAAAAATTATTGTAAGTATGTATACTGTTATCCCATGGGATTCGTTGGATGCCGCAAGAAGAGGAACCGTCGGGAAGGATTATAATTGATAAAATAAAAATAGCTATGTTAATATAATTAATTGTTTTTATGTTCCTTTTTTATTACAAGATGGTGTTTGCGTAAAATATATTCTTGCTTTACTCTACGTCAATGTACACTTATTTCACCCGCGATGTCACACGCGGCACGAAGTCGGGCGAGCGACGCTCTGTTTAGCAGAGCCTTCGGCGGCAACACTATTCGGAACGATTCTGCCCGTTTCCGCCCGGACACCGGCTTATATTCCCGAGCCAATCACCCTGTGATTGGCTGAGGAGAACCAGGCGACATCTGGCCTTCGAAAAGTGCAATGTAGACCATTGCATCTTTTCGGCTGCATGTGCGACTTTTGACCGGTGCGTCCTTGTGCACGCGGTCGCATATCGCCCCGCGACTGCTGACTGGACATCCGTGCCAGATTCCAGTCCCCCGTTTAACGTAACATTAAACCTAATACCTAAACCCCGAGTTTAATCAGTATCACTTAATATACAATACTTAATATATAACTTGATATACACATAATACATATATAACTTTTAACAATACACTTATTAGTCAATGCATTTTCATAAGAGTTCAGGAAAAATATAATAAATATAAAATGATATAAATATAATTATAAATATAAAAATGCTTATTATTTTTGTCTAATACATTTACTACATAATATACATTTACTCTTTACAACACATTAGTAAAAACAAAATATCACAAGACTAATTATTTGATATATGTTCAAAAAATTAAAACAGACAATATTATTGTTAAATAAAATTATGAACATTCAGTTAAATAAAGTAAAATAAATATCTATGTAAAATATAAATGTTTTTACCAAAAAGGTAACGTTCTGTAAAAAAATATATAGCAACAATATTTTAAAAATTCAAATAATGTTATTCTACTTACATTGACTACTACGTGTATGTACATTGTAACGGTTTGACTTTTCTGTCAAGACGTTTTCTGTCGTGATGAGTTAGTTTAGTGTTAAGCTGCGGAATAGCTTGTCGGGATCAAGGTTCGGTTAAGGTAAAGCAATCAGAGACGACTCGGTTATGTTGTAACAAGAACAGAAATATAAGTCTTGTTAAACTAATAATATCTGAAAATAGGGACATTCAGAGCCGTTCACAGAATGTTGTGCGTGAATGTGCTATATATATATGTGCCTGTATACACATATAAACGAATTCAAGTTTTCACGTGTTTTTGAATTGAAATTTCAATTTATAAAATCATACAGCATGCTATACTTGCATCTCATGTATGAAAAACCCCGTATACCCCCCGAATTAATTTTAAAATATTGCGAAAAAAACTCCTCAGCCAGGAGTCGAATCTGGAATCTCCGGCTTTCCGGGCCGTCGCCTTCCCTGTTAGGCCACCGAGGCACAGGAGTTTGTCTCGCAATATTTCGTATATCTATCAAATATGAACAGATCTGTTTACTACCGCTTCTTCCTCTAGCGTAAATTCTAACAATTAGTGATAACTTGAGATTACTTTTAGGCTCTATAAGTCTTATTAAACTAATAATATCTGAAAATAGGGACATTAAGAGCCGTTCACAGGATGTTGTGCGTGAATGTACTATATATATGTGCGTGTATACACATATAAACGAATTCACGTTTTCACGTGTTTTTGAATTGAAATATTCGTTTATATGTGTATACACGCACATATATATAT
>NW_018021223.1:35243-36770 GCF_002006095.1 Pseudomyrmex gracilis
TTTGATAGATATACGAAATATTGCGAGACAAACTCCAAGTGCCTCGGTGGCTTAACAGGGAAGGCAACGGCCCGGAAAGCCGGAGATTCCAGGTTCGATTCCTGGCTGAGGAGTTTTTTTCGCAATATTTTAAAATTAGTTCGGGGGGTATACAGGGTCCTTCATACATGAAATGCAAGTATAGCATGCTGTATGATTTTATAAATTGAAATTTTAATTCAAAAACACGTGTAAACGTGAATTCGTTTATATGTGTATACACGCACATATATATATATAACACATTTACGCACAATATCCTGTGAACGGCTTTTAATGTCCCTATTTTCAAATATTATTAGTTTAATAAGATTTATAGAGCCTGAGAGTAATCTCAATTTATCACTAATTGTTAGAAATATAAGTGGTTATTCAAAAAAAAAAAAAAAATNACTGAAAAGATTTACAACATAAATGTTCTAAAGAAACTCACGAAAAATATGTTTGAGAAAATAACAGTAAATAAAGTAAAGATATCGTAAACGGTGAGTCTTTCGAAAAAAGCCAGTTTTCGTATAATGAGTTCACAGAGAGAAAAACGCTTTCTTACAACAAGTGATTTCTTGCAGTCGGTTGGCCTCTTTTCTTTGCTCGGGTGTAGTACGGTGCCTTCGCTTTATAGGGAAAATACTGCTCTGCTAGAACGGCTCGACACGGGGCCGGTTTTCCCGGCAGGAAATGCAAGATTCCTCTGGAGCGGTTCGAACGGAAAGCCGGTTTGCCCAGCGGAGAAAACGAGATTCCCCTGAAGCGGATCGAACAAAAAGCCGGTTTGCCCGGCGGAGAACACAAGATTCCCCTGGAGCGGATCGAACGGTAAGCCGGTTTGCCCGGCAGAGAATCAAAGAGTCCCGGAGCGGAGCGGAAAAAGTGTCGGTTTACCCGGCGGAAAATTGAAGATTCCCGGGAGAANATCAGAAAGGATGCCGGTTTACCCGGCAAGGAATTGAAGATTCCTTGGAGCTGAGCGGAAAGGATGCGGGTTTGCCCGGCGAAGAATCGAAGATTCTTCGGAGTAGAGCGGAAAGAGTGCCGGTTTATCCAGAGGAGAATGGAAGATTCCCCGGAGCGGAGCGGAAAGGATGCCGGTTTACCCGGCGGAGTATCGAAGAGTCCCCGGAGAGGATCGGAAAAGATACCGGTTTACTTGGCGGAGAATCAAAGATTCCCTGGAGCGGAACGGAAAGGATGCCGGTTTACCCGGCAGAGAATCGAAGATTCCCNGGAGCGGAGTGGAATGNCGGTTTACCCGGCGGAGAAACTCAGTTTCCCCGGTGCGGAGCGGAATGCCGGTTTACCCGGTGGAGGATTCTAAGTCCCTCGAAACGGAGCGGTGTGCCGGTTTGCCCGGCAGAGAAACTAAATCTCCCTGGTGCGGATCGGATCAAATCTTGCAAAGCTTATCGGTTTGCCCGACTGAGGAAGTGCTTCCCCGCACGTCTCTCTAGATTCGGAGATCGGAACTGATCTGCCGTCGAAGGTTTTTTG
>NW_018021223.1:42850-47700 GCF_002006095.1 Pseudomyrmex gracilis
CAAAAGACGAGTCGAAGGTTTCCTCGACAAAACGTTTTGCCGCAGTAGTCAGTCGGCGCGAGACACCCGGTACTAATTTACTTGTAATAATTTAATATATAAATATATCGCCTCATTGTGAAGTTTTACTTTAAATTTTTATTTCTTGTATTTATTTTACACCAATCCGCTAATTACTCCTACAATTTGGGGGCTCGTCCGGGATTCGAGCAAATGAGAGACATCGAGATAATCGCGGTCGGTAGAGTGACATTTCGAGTTGTGGCGGTAATCTCTGTACGCTTGAGCGCAAGCTGCCGTTTGGAGACAACACATTATTATTAGGAATGGCGGAAAGAAATCCAAGTGACCTTACAGTCGTTGAGCTAAAAGAGGCGTTGCGGGAGATGAGTCTTCCGACAACGGGCTCAAAAGCGGAGTTNGTGGCGAGAGTGATGAGCCACGACCCGTCGAGTGAGTGGATGACGCGTAGAGAAAAGAGACTGATTGACGGCGTAAACGAGAGGCGTATTAGCGGAGAAGTAAGACGAGGCGAAAATGTTGAGAGTGACCAAGATGACAATGAATTGAGGTGTCATCGGAGAGAGGTTGAATTATGCCGATGGGAGAAGGAGATAGCCGAACGCGAGCTTCTGTTGNCCCGTCGAGAGATCGAATTTTTGCAGTTGACGCAGAATAGAAGTAACAGCGGAAGCGAGCTTGCGGCTTCTGGAAGCTCGTTGACTTCGCGTGAGTATCCGACGCGAATCAACGTCACTGCAATCGCCGACTTATTTAGTTATTTTGAGGGCAATAATGAGACCTATGAGGCATGGGAAAAGCGAGTTAGATCGCTTCGCGATGCGTATAAGCTGACTGACGAATTGGCAAGAATTTTAATTGGATCGCGTTTGAGAGGGAAAGCTCAAGAATGGTTTNACTCCAATCCTGATTTTACGGAAATGACGACCGATGAGCTCTTGGCTGAATTGAGAAGAATGTTTTATCACGAGTCNAACCGAGTGAAGCTACGCTGGCAGTTCGAGCGGCGCGTTTGGCGGAGAGACGAGACNTTCGGCGAGTATCTTCACGAAAAGGTGATACTGGGCAACCGACTGAGGATTGAAGAGTCCGAGATTGTTGACTACGGAATCGAAGGAATTCCTGATCCAGTTCTGCGGAATCAAGCCCGAATTCAACGCATCAGAACGTTGGCTGCATTGACGGAATCGTTTGAAAGAGTGACGCTGCGTGCGGAAGGAGTTCAACCTGTTCGTGCAGGCAGAAAGGAACAACGGGCGCAGGGAGGTAATGAAAGGAAAAGTGGAGATGCGACGACGAGCGGGAGACGGTGCCACAATTGCGGTATACAGGGACATTATGCGGCGGACTGTCCCTCGAAATCTAGAGGTATGAAATGTTACAATTGCAAGGAGTTTGTGCATATCGCTGCGAAATGTCAAAAACAAAATAGTCGAATTAAAGATGCGTGTGATGTATCAGAGTCAAGTCGCGGCAAGTATTACAAAAATGTAAAAATCNGAGACAAAAATATCGTAGCTTTAATAGATACGGGAAGTGATTTATCATTGATGCGGATCAATATTTGAAATTAGAATCTCCTGATTTAACATCTCCGAGCGTGGTGTTTCGTGGTATTGATTCGGATGAATATAAAACGTTAGGTTCGTTCGAAGCGAAGATAAAAATTGACAATGAGAATTTCTCAATAAACATAGCGGTAGTGCCAAATGGCCTGATGCGACATTCTCTGCTTATAGGAACTGACTTTATCGATGGTATAGAATTGCATATTAAAAAAAGAGATATCATAATTCGTAAACCGCGTTCGAGAATCGAGTCTTCAATCGATATTCACGAGATATTAAAAATAGACTGCATCGAGACAAGCGACGTTGTAGATTTGACGCACGTGTCAACCGAACATCGAGGCATCATTGAGGAATTAATTAATACTTACAAACCAAAAAATGCACGTGAGATAGATGTCGAACTGAATATAATTTTGAGTGATAAAGAACNCGTTTATCAGAGACCCAGACNTCTGTCGCCTACAGAAAAAAAAGAGATAAACGCGCATATAACCGAGTGGCTAGGAAAGAGCATTATTCGACCGTCTCTGTCGGATTATGCAAGCCCCGTAGTATTAGTTAAAAAAAAATGGGAGGAACTAGATTATGTATCGATTACCGACAGTTAAACAAAAAAATTATAAAAGATCGATATCCGCTTCTTCTAATTGACGATTAGCTAGATGCGCTGCAGGGAGCTACCGTGTTTAGCACTATCGACTTGAAAAATAGATTTTTTTCATGTCCCGGTAGAAAAAGAAAGTAGAAAATATACATCGTTCGTGATCCCGGATGGACAGTACGAATTTCTCTATACACCTTTCGGACTGTGTAATTCACCGGCGGTATTTCAAAAATTTATTAATGCCGCGTTTGATAATCTAATTAAAAACGGTTTAATTTTAACATATATGGACGATCTAATTATTCCATCCGAGAGCGTCGAGGATGCAATTGCGAGTCTTCGAAAAGCATTGCAAGTAGCAAAAGAGGATTGGATATTAATTGGAAAAAATGCAAATTTTTAGTGACTAAAGTCGAGTTTCTCGGTCATGTAATTGAAAATGGCACAGTGCGCCCTTCGGAACATAAAACTGACACGGTGATGAAATTTCCAGAGCCGAAAAATATTAAACAGCTGCAAAGTTTTTTAGGATTGACGGGATATTTTAGAAAATTTATTAGAGACTACGCTTTGATTGCGAGACCGCTGAGCGACTTATTAAAGACGAACACCGAATTTATTTTTCGAGAGAAAGAAAAAAAAGCTTTGAGTCAATTGAAATTTGTATTGAGTAATAAGCCAGTGTTGCAGTTATATAATTGTAAAGCTGACACAGAATTGCATACAGATGCCTCCATGTACGGTTACGGTGCCATATTATTGCAAAAATCTAATTATGATAATTTAATGCATCGAGTATATTTTGCGAGCGGAAAGACCACCGACGCAGAAATGAAATACACGATGAGCTGGAAGCTTTGGCGATCGTGAAAGCGTTACGAAAATTTCGCGTGTATTTACTAGGCATCAATTTTACTATTGTTACCGATTGCCGAGCGTTCGCGTTGACTATGANCAAAAAGGATTTGTGCGTCCGTGTAGCCAGATGGGCTTTATTATTGGAAGAGTTCAAATATGTTATCGTNCACCGTCCTGGCAAAAACATGATGCACGTAGACGCGTTGAGTCGTTATCCGCTTCCCGAAAGCATGTTAATAAACGAATNGGACGATAGCTTAGTTGCGAGAATACAAAAGGCACAAAGAGAGGATGCTAAGTTACAAAGTATTTGCGCGTTGGTAAACGAAGGCAAGGTCGACGACTATGTTATGCGTGGCGACTTGTTGTTTAGAAAAACCGGCAGCGATGTATAGTTGNTGGTACCGAAGTGTATGCAATCGCAAATAGCTAGGCGTATGCAAGAAAAACGGTCATTTTGCGGTCGATAAAACCGAAGCGTTAATAAAACAAAACTANTGGTTCCCTAATATGCGAAATGTAATAGAGAAAGTTACTCGCAACTGCGTGGATTGCATCTTAGGCAATAAAAAATCGGGTATATTGGAGGGCATTTTGAATCCAATACCCAAGGGCAGCGTGCCTCTTGACACTTATCACATCGACCATCTGAGGCCGCTCCCTTCAACGGCAAAAAAAATATCATTACATTTTTGTTGTTGTCGACGGATTTTCAAAATTTGTATGGTTGTATGCGGTGCGATCGACTAGTTCGGCGGAANTCGTAGATAGATTGAGGAAATCGGCCATTATTTTTGGAAATCCTAGGAGAATCATCTCAGACAGAGGAACCGCCTTTACCTCTATCGAATTTCGTGACTATTGTCGAAGCAAAAATATAGAGCATGTGTTAATCACTACAGGCGTCCCACGGTCGAATGGTCAAGTGGAAAGAGTAAATCGCACCTTAATACCACTATTAACGAAATTAGCAGCGCCTAGGTCGGAGGAATGGTATAAGTATTTGAGTTTGACTCAACAATATCTTAATGCGATTCCNAGCCGGAGTACGGGCGTGACGCCATTTCAATTATTATTTGACACTCACATGAGATTAAAAAATAATCCGGAAATAAAAATTATGATAGAGANTGAGTGGGAAAAGTTGGTTCTAGAAGATCGCGATGAGTTAAGAGAGCAAGCGCGACAAAAAATAATGCGAGTTCAAGAAGAAAACAAGAGAACAAGCGTCGTAAAAAAGCGAGACAATATCGCGAAAACGATCTAGTGGCTATTAAGAGAACGCAGTTAGGTGCGGGCTTGAAATGTGTTTCCGAATATTTAGGTCCTTATNCAGTGATAAGATTATTGCGTAATGATAGATACGTTGATGGAAAAGTAGGCAATCAAGAGGGACCATTTGAAACATCTACGTCTAGCGATCATATAAAGCCATGGATCGAAACAGCTGACAATATAGAAGATTCCGACAATTAAGAGAAAATTTGAGGTCAGATTTGCGCTTCAGGATGGCCGAATGTAGGAATAAAATATATGTATATACTTGTATCAAGCGTGGTTGCGTAAATTGACTCGAACGAAAAGCGTTAAACCGACGATGTTCGTTATCAAAACGCGGTCGTTTCAACAAGCAACAAATATTATCATTTGTATGTGACTTTTAAGCANCGTTCAAAACTTCTCTATACTGTTATGTATTTATTATTATTTTCACCTGCGATCAACGGCTAATAAGTCGAGAAGAGAAGGGATTTTCAAAAGACGAGTCGAAGGTTTCCTCGACAAAACGTTTTGCC
>NW_018021223.1:49293-51558 GCF_002006095.1 Pseudomyrmex gracilis
GGAAGATCTTGTCGCGTAGATGGCTGTTTCTTCGATCGTCCAAAATCTGGCGATCTGACGTTCTAGACTCGTCAACTGGCAAACAAATGTTTTTGAGTATCCTTGCGATGTGCCGCCCGCAATGACCCAACCGAGCCGCGTGTTTTGAAGATATAGATCGCGATAGTCATTGGATAAATCAATTCGACCGTCGGTAAATAACGACAACGTTGCTCCTGATCCGATTAACAGATCAACAGGACGCGGTAGGTGAAACTCCGGATCTGCTAGTTTGATGTTAGTCGGTATTTTAATTGAATCTCGCGCGAAAACTTCAGAAGGAATTAGATTTGATATCGTCGGAATACATAAACACGTTATACCTTTGCGGAATTCGTTATACATCGATTGAATGATAATCTGAACGACACCTTTGGAAAGAATATTCATTGAGTTGATAGCTCCGATTGATAAGGAGTGTGTCGTCATCGGAAGATTTAGTCGTTTCGCGAATCCTTCGGATATGAAATTAGCGGTAGCACATGTATCTAACAACACACGACATTTAATTGATTGGAGATCGTGATTTCGTACATATACTAATGCGCTTGTCATCAATTGTGGTGTAAACATGTACGAAGCAATCGTCGAGTGTGTCCCCTTGTTTTCCTTCGCGTTTACTAGTCATTCAATTTTCGCTGGTTTCTCGGATTGATTTACATGTGATGTGGTGGACGCGGCTGTGAATTTGTCTAAATGTAACAGCGTATTGTGACGTTTTTGACAAAGGTTGCAATTTGAATAGCTGCATGTGCTTCCTCGATGAGAACGGAGACAGTTATAGCATAATTTTGCGTTTTTTACGATTTCAATTCGTTTGGGTGTATTTAATCGTAAAAACTTGTCACATTTGAATAATGGATGCTGTCTGTTTTTACACATCACACAATTATTTGAGACGTGAATTACAAAGGCTTGATTGGAATGATGAATTTGTCTTTTTTTAACGGGTGACGGATTTTTATGAATTTCTGTCTTGTCGTTAATCGCTTCCCTACGAACACGTTTTGACACACGCACCGCGACCTTGTATAAAAATTCGTACATGTCGTCGATTTTCGGAAACTCGTCTCGCTCGAGAGACTCTTCCCACTTTTCAGCTGTGACCCTTGGCAATTTGGTTTCTAACAAATGCACAAGCATTTCGGACCCTATATGAACTCCAAGCGAAGCTAAGGATGCTACATGTTGTTGTGCGTCGTCGGNTANTCTAGTTAAACCGTCTGTAGTCTCCTTGTCTAATGCAGGCAAATTTAAAAGGAGTGAGAGATGTCGTGAGATTAAAATGCGTTTCACTTCGTACGCGCGTTCCAATAATTCCCATGCCTTACGGTAATTAGCGCCATCGATTGGAAAAATCTTTATCTTGTTAGCTGCTTCCCCCTTCAATGCCGATTTTAAGTAATGAAATTTGTCTACATCGGTTAAATCTTGTTGTGCATTTATCATGGTGAGAAAGGCGTTTTTGAATGACAGCCAGTTTTCATATTGACCGTCGAAGATCGGTAAAGATGCTTTGGGTAACTTTAATCGCTGCCTCACCGACACCGTAGGCGCGTTGTCATAGCGCGTCGCGTCGTTAGAGGCACTCGCGTGCACATTTATATTGACAGGATTCAATATGCCTTCTATTTTTCCCGCAAGCGAGTAAAATCTTTCTTGAACAATTGTAAATTCGTTTTTATGCGTGTCGTCTGAATCTAATAATACGAGCTCGTCGTTATAATCTTCATAGGCGTGATAAATTTCTGTTAAGCGAGAGATGCGTAATTTCAACGTGGCATTATCAAAACGACCTTTATTGACTAAATTCGCTAAACCGGTGATTTGAGATTTTAGAGAGGTTCGTTTCTGAACAAGAAATTTGATCCTGTCACTCATCGTGTATTATGTGTGTTGTGTGTTTTTGCAGGTGAATATGATCGGCGAAATATTTGTACTTGCCGGCAGTGTGAAGAATCTTGTGGTCGTGGTTCCTGCTAACGGCGTGTTCGGGAGGAAGATCGGGAAGAGTTGACAGGCGTGGAGGATCTGCTTGGATCGTTGCTATGGAATTGTTCCTTTCTCTCGATGCTTGATAAGTCTTCTACTCGCGTATGACGCGAGTTCCTCACAGGAGGCACCAAAATTAATGTTCCGTGGATACTGGGGATTTTTTGAGTCACAATGGTTCACTGAACAAGTTTATTATGCCAATTATTGCACCACAATGCAGTACAATAAGAT
>NW_018021223.1:55708-59111 GCF_002006095.1 Pseudomyrmex gracilis
ATATATATATATATATATGTATACACTATATATTTCTGCACAACATCTTGCAAAAGCGGCTCTTAAGAGTAATAACTAAAATATTGTATTTCTTGTATTTACTTCTCATCCTAGTTTCCTCTGAATATGTCAAGATATTTAATTAAAAATTAATACGTCGAATATATAATNTTGAGATCAGGGGAGTCAAAAGACTTGGTGATAAATAAGATTCTTTTTCAAAAACTGGCGAAGTTTATTAGTTATTATTTTACTACTGTTGTTTTACAATTATCGCACGCTATTACTGACACTTAGCCGTTGCTATACTGCGGTAAACTCTCCGGATGGACTCGGAACCACACAGTATTGTTAATAGCTATTCACGATTTGCCTGTCGATATTTGCGATTGATTTTTTAAAGGTATCGATCGCGACTACTTAGCAGCTTAGTGACCAAAATGAAATTTTGATAACTGCATGTGGACCGCTGACGACGCATGCTGCATTTATACTTTACTTACTTACTAAACTTAATAAGCAGATTTTTTTTAAGAGAATGCTGCTTGTTGTTTTGTAACAAATTCGGGACGATTGAGCAATGACGTGTGTTTTCCGTAATTGCTCAATGGCCCGGCCTAAATCACTTTGGATTTTACATTTCCTCCTTTCTACGAAAAAGGAAAATGTCCCGACGTTTTCCGCTCTTTACAATTATTATTATATAATTTCTTTTATTAAGNATTAAACTTATTCATTTAGGCTTCGTCGTCGCTGTCCGACGTTTCGTAACTCGAAGGCTATTTTTCTTGCTTCTGATTTTCTTTTTCGTATTACTAAGTATATAACTACAGATGCTAATGTTACTATCAACACTGCGCCAGTCGAAATCGGAAAAATAAAATACGGCTGTCTGTAAAACGCGTCACTATCATCATCACTTTCCTTAGCTACCCGCGTTAATTGCTTTTCCAATAATTGCAATTGTGTTTTGTTGCGTGTTACGCTTTCTAATACTAAATCGTCATTTTTCACTTGTTCCCTTCTTTCGGTGCCGTAATATTGAAACGTGGTAAAAATGTACTTTATTCGTACGCCTTTTACTACATTATTTGTATTATTACATTTGCCGTGGTCAATTTACATTGTTCAATTNTAATTCCCCGACTCCGGCTATGACCTCTACCTTTTTTGTTTCATTTTCGCATGTTATTAGCAAAACTTCTTCTTTTAAAGTTGAGAATAACCACACGCGTGCCTTTGTCAACCTTATCCATATGGTTTGGTTAAAAACTACGTGGTCGATTACGCAGTTCTCGTAACCGCCATACTCGCTTAAAAACGCTTGCAACTCGCAAGGCGCTCCTTGCGATAACCGATAAACTGAATCTACGTTTTTGCACACGTAACAATCTTGTATATTTTCACAATTATACCATTGCGTTTCTTCGAGTACATAATATGTTTGACGATTTGTGTCTATTGCCACTACCGGATGTTCAACATGCAATGCCGCGAACATGTTGTTATGTTCGTGTACCGGTAAGGGTATCACCTTGTACACACTGTATGTTCCGTGGATACTGGGGATTTTTTGAGTCACAATGGTTCACTGAACAAGTTTATTATGCCAATTATTGCACCACAATGCAGTACAATAAGATTACAACGTTTCTGACAACGGGATGATTANTATATTAGTTATTGTATCAATTAATATTAATGTGTATGTTTGATGACAATTCGGTCTGTTGACCAGAGGACTCGGCCTTAGATATTTGAGAGAACTCGGTCTCGTTAGAAAACTCGGCGATTGACACAAAAGGACTCGGCCTTATATATTTGAGAGAACTCGGTCTCGTCGGACGACTCGGCGTTTGACTAGAGAACTCGGCCTTAGATATCTGAGAGAACTCGGTCTCGTTAGAAAACTCGGCGTCTATTACACGTTAACGCACTCCCGAGATTCGACCTTGAGAACGTGATCACGTTTATTAGATATTGAATCGCGAGTACCATCAACCTTGATTTTGAGACTCGGTCTTTTAGGTGTTATCGTTGCAACGGATGGAGCAGATCTGTCTATCATCGTGACGACCTCCTTTCGATCGCGTCGAACAGTATAGAATCGCCACGTTCTTGCGTGTTTTGTTAACATGTGAAATATCGCATGTGGTCGTGTATACAACGGCATCTCGATCTCGTCGATATATCGATCGAAATGTGTTCATACAGAACATACTCCCCCCGTTGAGAGGGTACCGATCAATTGGTTCTTATTTTGTATCATAAAACAACGCTGTAGAATATAAACATAATGATGCATAATGTGTGTGTGATGTCTATTTGATGTCGCAATATAATTTCGCGTGCAGATTGTGATTATTTTATGTGTTATGTTCAATTGGGAGTGGACACACGCAATTGACGGCTCGTTTGAATTNTCCAGAGGCAGTCTTGATTGTGACCGTTCGCACGATTCCATCTTCGCCTGGATGCACCTTTACTATTCTTCCTAAAGCCCATTGCATGCACGGTGTGTTTTTGTCCTTGAGAAGGACGATCATTCCAGTATTGACATTTATTCCGTCCGTCTTCCATTTGTGACGAACTTGGAGTTCGTTGAGATATTCTAGCTTCCACCGTGCCCAGAAGTCCTGTCGCACCTTCGTTATATGTTGCCAGGTGGATAGGCGGTTGGCTGGGACAGAGGAAACATTGTTCTCCGGTAGACTGATTAATGGTTGGCCGATCAAATAGTGTGCGGGTATTAATACCAAAGGATCATTAGGATCAGATGAGAGACAGGTTATAGGTCTAGAATTCAATATTCCTTCGATTTCGACTACGAAAGTACATAATTCTTCAAATGTAAACAAAAGTTCTCCGACTACGCGTTTGAAATGATGCTTAAATAATTTAACTGTGGACTCCCATAAACCGCCGAAATGTGGTGCTAAGGGAGGAATGAAATGCCACGTTATGCGATCGAGAATTGATTTATTTGGCGTTGGTGTTTGTCTGAATTTAAAAGGACATATAATTCCTTTAATTTATTGTTGGCTCCTATAAAATTAGTTCCATTATCTGAATAAATATGTGCTGGCATGCCTCGCCTAGAAATGAAACGTCGCAAAGCAGCGAGAAAACCGTCCGTCGATAGATCGCTTACAACCTTGAAGTGAACCGCCTTAATCGCCATGCATACAAATACGCACACATATACTTTAATTCGCGTTCGATTTCGATATTTCCGTTCCTTGATGTAAAACGGACCGCAAAAATCGATAACAGTGTTAGAGAAAGGGATTACGTTATTTAATCGTGCTTGAGGTAAGTTGCCCATTTTGTATTTTATTGTATCGGCATTGAATCGGAAGCATCGCACACATGCGCGCACGACCTTGCGCACTTGATTGCGACC
>NW_018021223.1:63016-71813 GCF_002006095.1 Pseudomyrmex gracilis
GGAGCAGATCTGTCTATCATCGTGACGACCTCCTTTCGATCGCGTCGAACAGTATAGAATCGCCACGTTCTTGCGTGTTTTGTTAACATGTGAAATATCGCATGTGGTCGTGTATACAACGGCATCTCGATCTCGTCGATATATCGATCGAAATGTGTTCATACAGAACACTGTAACTGTTGGAACTAACTAACGGAAATTTTATAACCGTGAATATATTTGAATCTTTACAATAGACATTAATTGTAGCAAACTTTCTTATTTCTAATCAGTTTTCTAGAGTTACAGCAAAAGGGAAACGTAAGTTCTGCATGAACTGGTTATTTGCTTCTTTTAAGCTTTGTATAATTTGCTCAAGCGGCACTATTTCTAACTAAGCAAATTTAGTACGCACNTCAGTAACAGGGTTAAATCACTCTTATGGACCTTTCCTTGACCGTGTTTGCAGCGCCACCTACCTTACCGCAGGAGAGACCGACGAACTAAAAGTATCCGACATTTGCAATTTTTGTGAAAGACGGTGTTGAATATATTGTACAGTATTCACGTGCGAGCATGTCAGAGCATGTCTAGAGTAAAAAGTGGCGGCCGTAACGATCGGTGCGTAGTGAATACGCAGAAGATATTTTTGAACAATTTTGGTGGTGGTACATCAGTTTGTATAGCTCGCGAGTCACAATTGCACCTACCTACCTACAAAGCATGTCCAGAGTTGTATCAAGTGAACGAAGTTTTAAACATTTTTATCAGTTATATTATCAGTTATATTTATCAGTTATATCTATATTGCAATATTACAATATAGATAAAATATTTTATAAATTTGTGACTTTAGTGACTATACATTGTGAGTTTGTGACTATATATTGTGAAAATGCAAGCCTGTTGTGTTCCTGGATGCAAATCCAGTGGAAAAATCCCTTTGCATCAATTTCTGAAAAACACTAACNGTTGTCGTAACTGGTTACAAAGCTTAAAAATACAAGAAAAAAATCAAAATACAATTAACAAGCTACAAGTTTGTCACAAATATTTTAACGATAATGATTATAGTTGTTGCATAAATAGAAAACGTTTAGTAGATACAGCTATTCCGTCACTTAATATATATGTGGAACAAATAGAAATAGTCCAAGAAACACAACAAGAGGAAACACTACAAAAGAAAACACAACAAGGGGAAATACAACAAGAAGAAATATAAGAAAAAATACAACAAGAGGAAACACAAGAAAAAAGAATTGAAAACTCTCAACAAGATCTACTTCAGTCACAGGCAAAAGAAAATACAAGTTTCTTGACAGATCATGAACTAGTACTACAGCATGATCAAAACATAGAAATAGTCAAACATGATATAGAAGTTATAAAACAACAATTAAAAATACAAGGAAATAATAATCAAGAGGCAAAAAAAGCAACAAANAATCGTGTACGTAATCTACAAACAAACCACAGACCTAATCTTATGCAAATAACAAGAAAACGAAAATTGTCTCCTATTGCTAGACAATTGTATGATAGTACAGTCGGCGTCAATAATTCGTTTGGTAGCCCCGGGAGCAAAGAGTAAGAGAGACGGTATTCCCTAGGAGTAAGTACTGCCAACAGGCGCCGCACTTACTAACTGTAGCAGATTTTGATGAAGTGACCAATTACAGTATTTACTGCTAAGGAATACAATCCCTCTTACCTCTAGCTCCCCGAGTCTACGAAACGATTCATTGACGCCGACTGTACAGTAAAATTACAAAGAGAAACAAGATTTAAAAAAATAGTTGCAAATTTAAGAAAAGAACAAAAATTAAAAACATGCACGTTAAGTACNACAGACTACTACCAGGATCACAAAATACCCGAAATTTTTAATTTAAACCTCGCGGGCTTATCGGTTTAGAATTCTGTTGTTTGTGTCACGTTGGCAGCACTGTTACGGATACTCATGCCAAGNGACACCAGATTATTCGACACCGTACGATTCGACACGAAATTATTCGACACCGTACGATTCGACACGAAATTATTCGACACCGTACAATTCGACACAGAACAAGCACTATGCATCGTGACAATTAATAATAGTAGCAACACAGGTTAGGGTTAGGTTGTGACCGGGGTTAGGTGATATGTTATGTCAAGGACTTACTTTTTATGAACAATATCACGGTCGCCAGCTGCTGTTCTACCCTCAGCAGCAAGGGTGGCCTCCCTCCTTCCTTCAACAGGTTGCTCAGTCCCTCGGGAATTCTTGGATGGGTAGGAATAATTGCGCACTCGCACAAAGCACAAACACAATGTGTATATATATATATAGTTAAGTATATTTTACAAGTATGAATATTACACAGTTTACTTGTATATAAATACGTAAAACAACACCTCACTTTCACGCTCGGTGATTTACAGATACCGCTCGATATAATTAATAACGCGGTAAACAACTACGAGTCGCGGGAACTTTGTTTCGACACGCTCTAACGCTAACGACGTGTTGCGCGCTCGGTTCTCCATGTCTAACTGCCGAGTCAAGATGGCTGTGCCTTCCTGCCCGGGACTTAAGGCGCGTTTCACACCGCTCCTCGTAGGCGCACCCTCAGGTACGTTCTAAAACTAGGGCATTAGACAGCGTAACTTTTTCAAACAGTTATTAAGCAACGAGTACCACCTTCTCAACGTCAGCGGACATCAGTTGGTGCTTAATAACCACCACTTACCCTTAATTAACAATTAAAACTAAAATTGCCAATTAAGGACTCAAACTTCGTGAACCGACTACTGGGGATTCCTTACTACCAAAAACGACATTAATTTTGATTAACTACTAATTTTACCCAATTTTGAAAAACTGCCAACTAACCACTTTTTTTACGACGACCAAATTTTGACAGACCTTTCGAACACGTCTACACCTAAATTTTCCCTTAACAAACGAATTTTGCCAAACCTTAGTAATAACATCCAAAAACACTCAAACAGTAAATTTTGAACCATCGCCACCAGCAATGCACCAGTATGAGTCAGTAACTACCCACTTCCATGTTTCTACCGAACCATGGTAATTTTCTTTGTTAAAAAGTTACCTTATCTATTCTGCGTTACGCTTAACCTACACAAGGCGCCGACTAGTCTTTTTACTCTTAGTGACTAGTTTACAAACAAAACTTAACGAACAAGGCCTAAAAAAACACACTTGGCGCCCACCAACACTTTCGTGGCCACTAACCTTTAGTTAAAAACAAAGTATAAAAAACCAAACGCAAATAACACAAAACAATACCTTAAACTAAAACCTCGCCTTCTAACCAGACGATACCAGACAACACTTTACCTTAACTTCCAAGTAAATTTTTACGTGTTGATAACTTCTCCCTAAACATCTACTTATGCAATATCCACTAACCATTAGGGATTTTTCTTTATTGCACTTTACAGACTTAAACTAAGAGTTTGTCCACACTTTGTGGACAATCGTTACAGGAACGATGGCTTGAGTAAGTACTCACGGTACTTACTCCTTAAGGATTAATACTACACACAGGTAAGTATGTAATCACAAGTGTCCATGAAACAACAGTCTTAGATCTTAATTCTACTTTTTCCTTTTCAGGAGTCCCAGGTGTGTCTCACTCTGCTGATGACCTCGTCTAACACCTGCCTCGACCAGAAGACTGCTTCCCTGCGGAGCTCCTTTCTCTCATGCTCCCTTTGTGCTTTCAGGAACGCTTCCCTGTATGAAATCGGATGTTGTACCAATTCCAATGACGTTCCCCTCGTTAACTGGGCCTCCGGCTCTGGTGACAAGGTTAGGTTTTTTTTCGGGGAGGGGGTGCAGGGGGAGGNTGGTTATTTTTTGATCATGGTAGTATAAAGGAAGTAGAAAAGAGACTCCTGCTATACGACAAAGATTTATAGATATGATAATAAAAAATGACAAAGTTGCACTACAGGTGAATTTCCAACCTTCTTTCCGACATTAAATCACAATCCTTTCCTAAACGTTTCTTATTATTTATGACAATTTGTATATAGTTTTGGATCATCTAATAATACATCAATAGATAGATTAATATACATAGAAATCGAATAAAATATAAAATATGGTAAACACTACAATCAATTTATAAGCACAATCACTTTATATACAAAAGTTATACACAAAAATTGAAATTTAGACACATTTTTATTTTTACTTTTTATTTTTACAATCAATTTATATACACAATTGATTTATATACAAAAAATGTATATACAAATTTGAAATTTAAACACATTTCTATTTTTACTACAATCAATTTATATACACAATCGATTTACATACAAAATTTATACACAAATTTGAAATATAAACATATTTTTATTTTCTATTGATACAATTGTTTTTACAACAGGCTAGAAGATACTCATTAGAGGATAAACTGTTTTGTATTGGCATCTACAAAAGGTCTCGTCAGCCTATAATTTTTTATCTGTATATTTATTCTGTCCATCCTGTTGTGCGCCAATTTTTGTGTTAAAAGTTAAGGTAAGATGAGGCCATTGAGCAATGTGATGAGACATCACTGTTATTGCTCAATGACCTGGGTAAGTTGCAGGATGACAGCAGTTCTAGGAAGAACTGCTGGTTGCCACAGGGTTCGACACATCGCCGCATTGTCCGAAGTGCAACGCAGCATGTGTCGACACCGGCACTGGTAACTAGCANGGCCGTTGCTAGGACCGGTGGGCCTGCTGAATCATCGCGATCGATCTACTATAAATCAATCGCGTGGATGAAGCAGAGGGAGACCGTGATTAGACTGCTAGCTCACTGTGTGGCTCCGCAAGCCGGAGAGTTTACCACAGTGAGGAACAGCCGTGTGAGAAACAAAAGGAACGTTGTAATTGGAGCAATAAAGATAAGAATACAAGTTCGTGATCAGAACCTCTTCTTTACCACCCGACCTTCCTCGACATCCAACAAGTTTTGGTGGCAGCGGTGGGATCTCTCATTCCGTGTGTCAAGGACGGGACTCTGCAGGAAATTCCGGTTGGAACAAGGAAACGGACACTGGGTGAGAAGAAGAAAAAAAGGGAACGAAAACGGTTGAGTTCCAGTTCAAAATAGGGGTATATTTAAAAAAAGAGTATATATTGTGACGTTTTTTCGCGGTGGTAACGTAACTCTCGCGCCGCTCCCCCGCAAACGGAGATTATTTCCCGGGACTCAGGTGAGCGTCCGCGAGAAGGCAACGTCGAATCACGGGCAGGACAGAAAAGATGGCCCGGAACCAGCACCGCCGGGTCGAGTCGACGAATACTTGGTTATAATTTTGGGCGCCAGACGCGGAGTCGCGTCAAAAATCAGCGTCACTCGGCACGACGCACAGTGGAAAAAAAGTGCCGTTTTATGGACAAAAATCTACCGACAACGTATTTGTTGACCAAATTGGACACTTTTTTTTAAAAAATACTCGGGAGAATATGTTCTTGAAGGTGGCACTGCAAAAATTACAATATATTTAATGGCGGATCCAATATGGCGGGCCAAAGACATAACATGTAGCCCAAAGTATATAAAAAATTTATATACATATGGTTTTAGGGCACTGACAATGAATTTAAGGTCACAATTACAAAATTCTAAATGGCGGATTTAAATGAGAGTTATTTTAGAGGAAAAATGTCATTTAAGATCTTTTATCACTAATATAAAATAAATTATATACTGTTTGTTCTTCCAAATTTTTAAATTTGTGTTGATCTGTGTATTTTTTTGTATTAAGTATTCATAAACATTCAGACAATTGTAATATGTAATTGTAAATATGTAAGGATTTTAATTTTCAAATGTTTCATTTATTTTTCACTTATTGTATACGAGTATTTTTAAAGAATTTATTTAATTTTTTGCAAGACTGAATTTTGTTGTATTTGCTTTATGAACCGCTTCATTAATCACGCCATACTTAAGCCCCTTTACCGCGTCAAGGTATCAGTCATTAAAGGAGTTTAGGGTGGTTTTGTTTTTTTCTTTTTTTAGNTTTTTAGCTTTTTTATTAAAATTATTGTAGACGCTTAAAAATGGTATTTAAATAATTATTATTATTTTGTTATTATCTTATTATTTTTGTAATTATCGTATTATTCTTTATAAGCTTTACCTTTTATTTTAATCTTAATAGATCTTTACTTTCAGCAGATAAATCTTTANTTTTTTTATCTCGTTTAATCCTTATGCTACTAATTAAAGGATCTGATGATATCAGAAGATAGTGCATAAGATCTTCATTAGTACATTTTCGTGATTTCATTCTGCTATTTTGGGCTCGAGCTTTCCTAAAAATCTTATTACTTGCCTCTTGCGCTTCTTCCGAGAGGCAACCAATTGGCAAACCTAAACATTCAANTATATCACTACCGTGTAATAGAACTTTATGTACAGATGGTGGAATTTTGTACCAGGGATATAAGTGAATACAAAGTTCAGCAGTATTCAAACAGTATCTTTTAAACTTCTCACAATTTATTTCTTTTCCACATGCTAATACCTGCAAAATATTACCCAATCTTATTATCAAATCTTTATCGACTCCAGTAATTTCAGCTACATTTTCAGCTTCTGCNGAATCGTACGGTGTCGAATAATTTGGTGTCGAATAAATCTGTGTCGAATCGAGCGGTGTCGAATCGTACTGTGGTCAATAGAGTATCACCCTTTTTTATGATATTGTCGGTCAAAAAATGACGATTTGGGAGTAAAATCGGGTGCTTTTGAGAGAAGGTTAATTTCGACATTTTGAGCCGTCCGCCAACGCGAATCAAACCGTTTTCGTCGATGAATGGGTTTAGTGCTGCGATTTTACATTTATTTATTGAATTTTTATTTTTGAGATCCTTGAACTCGTGCGGAAAACAACATGCTTGAACGATCTTTATTATTCTAGTTTCTGCTTCAATTATCTCTTGCACGCATAATTGTCCGCGATATTTGTTTTGTAATCGCATACGAAGACAATATCCCACGATTTTTAATAATTTTGAATAAGACGAATATTTTTCGATGATGCTGAGATCGACCTTCACTACTAGACATACATTTTTCTTTACCTCCGGAGTTTCATTCAAGTTTATGATTTTGTTCGGCCATTCGCCTTGATCCTTTAACAACCACGGAGGCCCCGATAACCAAATTTGATTATTCAGAAAAACATTAGGTAGTTGGCCTCTCGAAAGTGCATCTGCGGGGTTATCTCTTGATTTAACGTGTCGCCACAGTTTTACTTCGGTAATTTCCTGTATTTGTGCAACGCGATGAGAAACATAATTTTTCAGAATATGTGGTAAAGTTTTTAACCAATGTAAAACAATTGTTGAATCACTCCACAATACTGTTGCGCTAGGCGTGAATCTGATGGTTCGAATTACTTCGCGATAAAGTTTGGCTAACAATAATGCGCCGCACAATTCTAGACGGGGAATTGTTATAGTTTTTAACGGGGCTACTCGCGATTTAGCGCACAGTATACGACACGTTACGTAATTATGATTGTCATGTGAACGTACATATAAACATGCTCCATAACCGATGGTGCTTGCATCGCAAAATCCGTGGATTTGAATGTCGTGAGGGTCGGTTACTACCACTGGACGGTCGATAGATAATTCATTGAGCGAATGTAATCGAGTTGCAAAATCTGACCAAGTGTCGCGAATGTTAGAGGGAACGGCATCATCCCAATTTATGCGACATTGCCACAGGTTTTGCATTATTTTTTTTGCGTATAGTACAACAGGACCTAGGATGCCCAGGGGGTCGAATATTTTTGCAATTTCAGAGAAAATGGTACGTTTTGTGATTTTTTTTGTACAGTCAATTGGTCGCACTGAATAGAAAAGCATGTCACTGCGTGCGTTCCATGAAACGCCTAAAGTTTTTAAAAAACATTCCTTGTTGAGTACGAGATCGGGTTTCAGTGCGTTGTTGTTCAAATCATTGATGATACGTTCGTCGTTAGACGCCCACTGTCGAATGTTAAATCCGCCTCGAGCTAATAAAGCAATTATTTCGTTTCGCAATGTGCGAGCCTCTTTGATCGTATTTGCGCCGGTGAGTAAATCGTCCACGTATAGGTCAGTTTTAAGAGTCTTAGAAGCGATAGGGTATCTGTCGCGTTCGTCGTCGGCGAGTTTTTGAATAGTTCGAATGGCAAGAAATGGTGATGACGATACACCAAATGTGAGAGTGTTAAGTTGCAGTGTCTGTATTTGATTATCATTGCGCCAAAGTATACGTTGATATTTTCGATCTTCTTCGTGGACTAACACCTGACGATACATTTTTTCTATATCGGCTATCATGACGTATCTGTACGAACGAAATCGAATTAAGTGCGCGAATAATGTGTCCTGAATAATCGGACCTACCATTAATACGTCATTTAAAGATATTCCGGTATTTGTTTTCGCGGACGCGTCAAATACGACGCGAACATTGGTCGTACTGCTTGAAGCCTTGATCACTGAATGATGAGGCATATAATATCCATTGTCAAGTGGATCATCTATCACTAAAGACATATGATTTAAATCCAAGTATTCTTGAATTATCCGTGTGTATTCGGTTTTTAACTTCGAGTCTGCGTCGAGCCTACGTTCGAGTGAGTATAGACGTTTGAGAGCAATATTTCGCGATTCTCCGATACGTTTGTTGGGGTGATACTCTATTGACCACAGTACGATTCGACACCGCTCGATTCGACACAGATTTATTCGACACCAAATTATTCGACACCGTACGATTCGACACCAGATTATTCGA
>NW_018021223.1:73629-85156 GCF_002006095.1 Pseudomyrmex gracilis
AATCAGTTTCTTTTCTAAATTCAAACTTAATCGGTCGACAATAATTGACTGACGAAGGTCTTTCATTTTTCTAAACAATATTATTATCAGCCACCAACTGAATCGGAACGAAACAAATCATAAATACTGCACCATCAAAGAAAAGTTCTTTCTCAACCTCGTCGTCATCATCTACATTATCAGGTGATTGATAATGTTTCTTAAAATTATCGACTTTTGTAGACCATTTTTGTCTAGTAGTTTGCTGTCCGGAAGCGCCATCCATACCCCATTTTCCATATAAATGTAACTCTCTATAACGTAACTCATGGAGCTTTTCGTTATTTAATGTTAAGAGTATCCTTTCAGTAGTATGACTTAACAATGACTTAACATTAACATTTGCACCTAAGTCATTGAAATTTAAATCTGTTGGATAGCACTTTTCTTTTGCATACTTAATGACAGTATACGGAGGATATAATTTGCTTCCATGTAATTTCTCGTTATAGATCCGAAGTTTTTCATACTTACTCTTTGTTAGTTCTAGATCTAAATACATAGCTAAAATATCATTAATATTACTTTCAATATTGTTAGCATTTTTTTTCGTCTTCAAATCGGTATTAGATCGATTTTGCAAGCATTCAGCAGCTTTAAGAAGTTCTTCAGCACTGTACTTTGAAAGTAAATCTTCAACACGTCTTTTTTTTGTTTTTTCTGAACTTTCCTCATAACATAATCGTNGACGACCTATTGTTTGTGTTTTTTCTGGTTTAGAAACTTGTGAATATGTTGATGAAGTCGGTAAAATATTCTCAAATGATTCATCTAANCCAACATTAAGCTTAACGATAAAGTCTTTACTTAAAAATGTCGCATATTTTTTCTTAAAAAGTTCTTTTTTACGAGAAACAGTTTGCCATTTTTTATCATATATAGGAAAAAAATTATCACGTAGTTCAACTTTTATACGTTGAAGTTGACTTTCATTTAAAGTTTGCTCACTTTTTATGTTATTTATAATTATGTCTATTTTATTTTTATTTTTACTTATTTTTGTGAAACAATTCCACATATATTCACATAAAACCTCATGTTTTATTACAAAATCCATTGTTGGATGTCGAGAAGGGTCGGGTGATTAAGAAGAAGTTCTTTGCTCGAACTTATTGCAATGTCCTTTATTGCTCCTGTTCCTTACAACGTTCTTTACACGGCTACGTCTCACTGCGGTAAACTCTCCGGCTTGCGGAGCCACACAGTGAGCTAGCAGTCCTAACACAGTCTCTCCTCTGCTTCATCCACGCGATCGATTTATAGTAATCGATCGCGCTGATTCAGCAGGCCCACCGGTCCTAGCAACGGCCGTGCTAGTTACCGGTGCCGGTGTCGACACATGCTGCGTTTGCACTTTACACAACGTGGCGATGTGTCGCGCCCTGTGGCAACCAGCAGTTCTTCCTAGAACTGCTGCCTTCCTGCTACCTAACTAAGTCATTGAGCAATGACAGTGATGTCTCATCACATTGCTCAATGACATCATCTTAACTACCTTTTAACACAAAAATTGGCGCACAACACCATTTTTGCGTAAAGAAATAATGCTTTTACACTTGAAGAAATTAAATTTCTGTAAGAATAATATACAGTGAGGCATCGGATCGTGGATGGCCACGGCTTTCTTTATATATCAAACCGCGCAAAACTCTCTCGCGTGTAACTGCGCGATCCACGCGTACTAGTGGACTGTTACAGAACTACAATAAATGAAACATTTGAAAATTGAAATCCTTACATATTTACAATTACATATTACAATTGTCTGAATGTTTATAAGTACTTAATACAAAAAATACACAGATCAATACAAATTTAAAAATTTGGAAGAACAAACAGTATATAATTTATTTTATATTAGTGATAAAAGATCTTGAATGACATTTTTCCTCCAAAATAACTCTCATTTAAATCCGCCATTTAGAATTTTGTAATTTTGACCTCAAATTCATTGTCAGTGCCCTAAAACCATATGTATATAAATTTTTTATATACTTTGGGCTACATGTTATGTCTTTGGCCCGCCATATTGGATCCGCCATTAAATATATTGTAATTTTCGCAGTGCCACCTTTAAGAACATATTCTTCCGAGTATTTTTTTAAAAAAAGTGTCCAATTTGATCAAAAAATACGCTGTCGGTAGATTTTTATCCATAAAACGGCACTTTTTTCCCACTGTGCGACGGGCCGACTAGCTCTTTTGGGAACGGAGAGGGGCGGGGTTTTGTAAAAATTCGGAATGCAGGCTGTCCCTTGACCTCGCGATAGGAAGCTAAAGTAAAAGAAAGAGAGTTAGAATTAATCAGCACGAGTTAATAATTATTTGACAATTTATTACGCGTGTAGAAAGGCAAAAATAATATAAAAGAAATGATATAAAAAATAGTAGAAAAGAAAAGATGGGTTACAAGATAATATAAAAGCGATAAGATAACAGAAGTGATATTAAAGAAAAAATGTAAAAGAAATATGAGACAGAATAAGCTACGGCGGTATAATCGAAAATATTACAAACAAAAAGATACGGAATCCACGACGAAGTACGACAATTAACAAACCGTATCACGCAAGTTAACGAGACAAATTAATGAATCGAAACGACGCCGCAAAAGTACTGGACGCGAAACTGTACTCGAGGGTTCCAGCCGAAAGATAACAAGCGCAGGCACGAGAATATAGCAATCGCGGGGCGTAAAGCTAGATGCAGGCTAAACAGCTTGAGAGTGCAAGCAGATGTGCAGGGCAAGCAATAAGCCGCAATAAAAGAGCGTGCAGTCGCCTTTTCACAAGCCGTGAATCAACCCGGACTTACTTGTTTTGCTGAAGATTGCAATTTGGTCGGCTGGCTCACCTTGCCGCGCAGCTTTCGCCGGTTTCGTGTCGCTAGGCCCAAAAGATTACGTTGAGCCGATTTCCCAATCTACGCGCATGCACTCGAAAGAAAGTACTCGCGATACAGAGCGAAGTGGGTGCGACGTCGGAGTTAGCTTTTCCCTTTGGATTATCACCAACCGATTAGCCACGCTCTTTATCTTGGCGCTAGGAAAATCGGCGGTACGATACGTTACTCGATTGCGAATAATCCCGGACAACTTATACGCTTGAAATGCGACACGCATTCACCGTACGCTCGTAAATAGTTCGGCGATAATTGTCTTGAGAATTTACCATCCAAAACTGTCGTTAATCCGCACGTTAGTTTGGCACAATATTCCTTACCGATCCACACAGCTTCCGACTCGCACACACCTTACTCCAACCGATCGCACGAGGAAAATCCGATTTCGTTATGACAATTTCTTTCCGCGGCGGATGATTGCCGTCGGTAGACGAGATCCGACGGTACGCAAGTGATACGTTCCGATAATCACATTACACGCACAAGAATATGCTCGCTAGACAAACAAGACAAAAGGAAAGAGAAACGGACGGACACAAATAACGCGAATAGGCTACTTGGCGCCGGATCGCCACTCTAGGGCTTGACTTCAATTTGCGAAATTACGACGAAACATGCACTTAACCTCCAAACCTACAAACTACTTTCACAAAACCCCGTGAAGCCCGATTCTGGCCGCTGTGGAAAAACAATCATGAACACGGCCAAGGATACGTCCTCGCCGTCACAAACAAAACGCGAAAGNTAAGCGACCAGCCTCGACACGAGGCTTGTGCAACGCGGATTTGTGGCTAACAGGACTAAAACGGGCACCTCACCGTCGCTGGTTGNTATCCGGCATGTCCCGGTCTCCTTCGTCCGGACTGACTCGTTCGGCTTTCCTGGACTCCGCCGGGGTCACCCTCTCGACGAGAATCACTTCGCCTTGAATCTTAAATTGCGGTTCGGCAGACTACTTAGACGGCACGGAAGATACGCGTACGCACGGGAGCCCGAAAAGATGCGTGTGTCTCGCACAGTTGTTCGCGACCAAGAGCAAGAAGATTTTGTTCGATAAGCGGTCGATACCCCGAGTAGCGCTAAGGTCGCGTGGGGTAGGTCGCGGGGCCAATCAGGTCGCAGGATTAGCGGCGCGGCTCGCAAGCTCGCTCGCAGGCAGCANGATCAGCGGGCCGCAAAATTTGAACGCTCGCAGTGTCTAGTACTATGTTACAGCAGCATAANTAAAGCAGCAAGCAGCGGGGCGGGATAGCAATCCAGAAGATGCAGCAATGATACAAGCAGTGGGTCCTTGAAATCATGCAGAAGGATGGCTAGAACACAGCACATCTCGGCATAGGCCGGCTCGTTGCTGGTTCGTTTCGCCGTTTCGCCCGTTCTGCTAGGCTAAAGCGCCGATGTTCCGCTGTGGCCTCTGCCTGGTCACCTACCCTGTCTCTCTACGTGACCTGGAAGCGAGACTTCGCGCCTCGGTTCCTTTCTCTCTCTCTCGTTCGGGCACCGTATGATGTCTTTGACAAAAAGTCCCACGANGTTCTCATGACGGTGAGGAGCCGGAATGCCATATAATACAAAAAGTAAAAATAAAATACTATTCTAAGCGGACGCATGCAAGCCCTAGAAGATTTTGGCGCTCGTTTTTCAGATCGTTTTCCCGGGCTCCCGCGAAATCTTTTAACTTTTGTGACGGGGAAAGAGCGGCGCGAATACCACGTTACAATATATATAAAAGTATAAAAAAATTATAAGTATATAATCCTGTTCTGGGGTAAAATACTGCTCCTGAAACAAAAAAAAAGCAGTCATTAAAAGAGTGTCTTGCGAACTACGAGTTCGAAAGAGAAAGAAAGACACCGCGAACTCACAGTCTCGAGTTACACGGCAACACTGACCTAACGCAAGCCAAGCGACGGGCAGTGACACAAGGCGGAGATAAGAAAGGGGTCGGACTGCAGTAGCAGAACGGGAAACAAAGAAATCTACCTTCGGGAANCTCCGGAAGCAGTAAGCGGCAAGCNGACAAGCAGCTGTGACGGAAGGGCCAGAAAGGGCACCGAGGAACCAGCTAAGGACAGCAGAAAAGCAGCAAAGGAGACAAGGCAGTCAACGCAAGCAAGGCAGCGGTAACGGCAAAGCAGCGGTAGCAGAGAAGCAGCGAGACAACGGACCAGCAAAGTGGCGAGGCAGCGGCAGCGGCGGCGCGAGGAAAGCTGAGTCAGCAACACCACGCGGATACAACTCTCGTAAGCGGAATTAGGTCAACTACTGTAAGTCGAATAAATTTTGTAAAAGCGAACAAAAACATATGTTCGGTAACTGGCGTTTGCAACAACGCGGCGTACAATCCGAGCGAGTAGCGCGGTCGATACAAAGTCTATTACCGGTACGGGAACCGAGAACCGCACCGGCGGCGCTTTATCAAGAAGCGGAAATAAATAGGCAGGATAAAAGTTTGAATCCNAATGTAATTATAGGAAAAGAATTTCCGTTCGATTTAGACGGTAGTATAGCCGGTCATTTACAAAGTGTAATAAATCACGGTAGAGTTGCAAACAGTGGAACCCCGAGAAGTGGTACTCAGAGGTCTTCTTTAATTTTATGCGAGAACGAGTTGTTGTACACAAAACAGCGGGCCGAAATGAATAACGAAAGTATGGAACAAGAATTTGACGAACAAAATATAAACCGGGCTCGCGAAGAAGTGGAACGCGAAATTTCCCGAATGCGAAACGAGTTGACTGCGGGCGGCACCGCGGGGCGCGGGGCAGCAGGAACAAGTGGGCAAGGTTACAACTCCACTGACGCAATGCTACAACAGGTAGTACGGTCATTAGAAATAATAAGTTCGCGAATAGACGCGGTGGACCGGCGGGTGACGGAACTCCACGAGACACACGGGCGCGGGACGGGTGTGTCGATGACGCGACACGTGTACAGACGTCTGAGCGAACAGTTAGACGTAACGTACGGAAGAACAACTGACGACGTAAGAAATCGCGCCGTGTTGTATAATGGAAGTCTAAAGTTAAAAGACGTGGTCGGAATGATACCAATGTTTACTGGGAAATTATCCGAGCAAGTTCGAGAATTTTTNAATGCATGCAAGAACGAAGAGGGAATGGTCAACCCTGCGAAAGAACCCGCTCTTTTGCAAGCAGTATTGCGAACCAAGCTGAGAGGGCAAGCATTGATTGATTTCGAAACGAAGGACATTCGCGATTTCGGACAATTAAAAGCAGAAATAGAAGCTACGTATTCTGCAAAGCGAAGCACTACACAGTTNCAAATAGAATTTAACACGTTGCGACAAAAGAGTAATGAAAACGCACAGGTATATGGTCAGCGAGTAAATCAAACGGCCATGGAGTTGTACGAATCTATGGTGGAAAGCAAAGGGCACACCATGGAAGAGAAACGTACTATTATGAATACTATTAAAGGGCAAGCGCTGCACCAGTTCCAAATAGGTCTAAGGAGTGACGTCAGGTTAATAATGTCACACAACTATGGAACGTTGCAAGAGGCAATAAACGCAGCAAGCTCTGAGGAAAAGGTGGCAGTGCCACAAAGCACACGGTGGAAATTTTGCAGTGAAGCAAAAGATGGGAAAAAGTTATGAAAAAAACGCGTGCTACAAACTCGGAAAGATCGGGCACTACGGAAGAGAGTGTCGGTCTAGCAGAACAGCATTGCCTAAACCGAGCAGTGGCAAAGTAAACGCTGTGGATAAGCAGTGTAGTTATTGCAAGAAAGCAGGGCATAACAAGAAAAATTGCTGGTCACTGAAAGGCAAGAAAAATAAAAAAGTAGCTGTAAAAGCCATATGTGCGGCAAAAGACAGGAAAAAGAAAAGCCGAAGTGACAATAGCGAGTCATCGAGTGATGAAGAAAACAACGGAAAAGAAAAGAAAAAATCCGTGTCAGTAGCAGAGCTACAGGTAGCCGAGCTAAATGCTGCGCAAGCAGTTTTGGACTTAGTCACTGTACCGATGAAAGAAGCAAAGAAAGGCGAAGTAGAATTGCTTTATGACACTGGAGCCACAGTGTCATTGATTAAAAAGAAATATTTAAAAAAGAAAACGCCAGCTGAGAAGACAAGCATGAAACTGACTGGCGTTACAGGGCATCAAGCAAGCGTCATAGGGAAAATCACAGCAACCATACAGCTAAAAGACAAAAGAGTTAAGCATCCAGTTTATGTTGTGAGAGACGATTTTCCAGTTAGCTATCAGGGCATTCTAGGAAATGACTTCATGAAAAAGCACAATGCCAAGCCTGATTACAAAACGGGAAAACTCTCGCTGGGAAAAAATACGTTGCAGTTGCGCCCATATAAAAATGTACAATTGCAACCTCGTAGCGAAACAATCGTGCAAGCTGTTACTGATAGGAATCAGATCGGAATAGTATAAGGGAAAGAAAAGCAGCCAAAAGTTTTTATAGGAAGCTGTTTGGTACAACCAAAAGGAAATTTTTGCCCCGTGAGTATAGTAAATACTACGGAAAAAGCGGTAACAATAGGCACACTGCGTGTTAAATTGGAAGCGCTAGAAGAAGAGAGTGAGCCACGTAGCGAAGTAGCAAACGTAAGCGTAAAAACGGAGAAGTCAACACGCCGCGAAAGAGTAAAAGAGGCACTGCGAGTGAAGCATTTAAATAAAGAAGAGAAAGAAACATTGTACGAGATATGCGAAGAGTATCAAGATATATTCCATCTTGCAGGGGAGCCGTTATCTAAAACAAGCGCGGTGAAGCATAAAATACCTGTGAGAGTTGACACCACTCCGATAAGCGTTAAGCCATATAGGTTGCCGCAGAAGTATAAGCAAGAGGTAGAAAAACAAATCGGAGAAATGTTAGAAAGCGGAATAATACGCGATTGTGAAAGTCAGTGGAACGCACCTTTACTAGTGGTTCCGAAAAAGATGGACGCGTCCGGCGTGAGANAATTAAGAATAGTCGTAGATTTTCGACGACTAAACGAGACAACAATAGGCGATTCTTTTCCACTGCCAAATATTGCAGAAATATTGGATCACCTTAGGAATGCGAAGTATTTCTCAACGTTAGATTTGGCGTCCGGGTATCATCAGATACCAATGGACAAAGAAGACAAAGGTAAGACAGCGTTTTCAACACCGCATTGTCATTACGAATATAACAGAATGTCTTTTGGATTGAAAAATGCGCCGNCGACGTTTCAAAGNTTGATGAATTCGGTCCTGATGGGACTGCGGAGTATAAAGTGCTTCGTGTACCTCGACAATATCGTGATACACGGTGCGAGCTTGCAAGAGCACAGCAAGCGGTTACGAGAAGTTTTTGACAGGTTGCGGAAGTATAATTTAAAGTTGCAGCCAGATAAGTGCAAATTTTTTTGCAAAGAAGTCACGTATTTAGGGCACGTGATCACCGAGAAAGGTATATCGCCGGATCCGTCGAAAATAGAGGCGGTCAAGGGATTTCCGGTTTCGAAAAAAGCGAAAGATATACAAGCGTTCATTGGTCTGGCAGGATACTATAGAAAATTTATCGACCAATTCTCAAAAATAGCAAAGCCGTTGACTGTTGCAGAAAGAAGTAGCGTTCGAGTGGGGGCACGAGCAACAGCAAGCGTTCGAAAATTTAAAAGAAAAGTTTATTAGTGCTCCATTGCTCGCATATACGAACTTCGACAAGGAGTTTATCGTGACAACCGACGCGTCGGGTTACGCGTCGGCACGGTGCTATCGCAGGGTGCGGTAAGTCAGGATCGGCCGGTTGCATACGCGAGCCGAGTACTGAATAAAGGTGAGCGAAACTACAGCACGACAGAAAAGGAGTTACTCGCGATTGTGTGGGCAGTAAAGCATTTCAGGCCTTATTTATACGGAACGAGGTTCCAAATTATCACCGATCATAAAGCACTGGTGTGACTTTTTAACGTAAAGGACCCCGGATCGCGGCTCGTGCGATGGCGTTTGAAATTGGAGGAATATGACTACAAAATCATGCATAAGAAAGGGAAGGCGAATACCAACGCGGACGCGCTGAGTAGAGCTCCCGCGGAGGCATGCACGTGCGAAGCAAAGGAGAGCGAGAAAACAAAAGAAGAGAAAAGCGAGAGGCAAGAGCTAACCGAAGAGGAAAAGAGACAGATACTATACGAGTATCATGATTCACCGGTGGGCGCACACCAAGGAATAGCACGTACAATAAAAAGATTAAGAATGAAGTACGACTGGCCTAAGCTGACAAGTGACGTGGAGAATTATATTTCGAAATGCAAATCCTGCCAAAAAAATAAGTTGTTGCGGAACATAAAAGTACCGCTAGTAATTACGAATATGCCAAAAAAACCTTTCGAAAAATGTGCGCTTGATATTGTCGGGCCGTTACCGGTGACAAGTAGCGGAAATAAATATTTGCTGACGTTTCAAGACGGTCTTATGAAATTCAGTAAGGCAATACCCGTTCCGAATCAAGAAGCCGCTACGGTGGCAAAGGAGTTCGCGACGAAAATTGTGTGTGAACACGGGATTCCGGAAACGATTTTAACGGATCGAGGAACAAACTTTATAAGCGAACTGTTTAAGAATGTTTGCAAGTTACTGCGAATAAATAAAGTACAGACAACGGCATATCATCCGGAAAGTAACGGAGCGTTAGAACGTTCGCATCAAACATTAGTTGAGTGTATACGTCACTACGTGAACGAGGACCAGGTGGATTGGGACGAGTGGGTGCCGTACGCAATGTTCGCGTACAATACGACACCACACACGGCAACAAGGTTTACACCCTTCGAATTAGTATACGGGAGGTGCGCGGAATTACCGACCGCCTTAACAAAACTACCGTCTACACAATACAATTTAGAAAACTACGCGCAAGAATTAAAGAAAAGATTGCGGGCGAAAAATCGAGTAGCGCGAGAAAAGCTCAAAGAAGAAAAGGAAAAAGCGAAACGTTATTATGATAAAAAGACAAAGCAAGCAGCGTTTAGCGTGGGAGAAAAAGTCCTACTTTATGATGAGACACTGAGAAGCGGCAGATCCAAGAAGGTAGAATCAAAGTGGATAGGACCTTATGTGATAATTGCGAAAACGTCAGACGCGACGTATGCAATCAAAGCAGGACGGTGCACGCAGAGTGTGCACGTGAATAGGCTGAAAGCCTTCATAGAAAATTGAAAAAAAAAAGGAAACTTACCGGGTTGCCTCACTCATTGTTTGACAAAACGATGAGGGGTTGGACAACGGGCGGCGGGGGCCCCAGACAGATGACGTCGTCCGAGTCGTCCGAATCATCCGGATTGACCTCCGGGTCGGGGGAGGCAGGCGGCGGAGACCGCGAGCACAGGAAAACCACCTCCGGGAAGCCCGGTGGTGACGGCGGCGGGCCCTTGGGGATGTGGGGCGTCGCAGGGCGCGAAAGAGTGAAATTTCCGTCCTCGGAACTGGAAAAAATGGACTCCGTGCCATTGCGGGAGGACGACTTTTTCGCGCTATCGTCGGTACACGACGAGTAGATAAATCTGGACATTCTACGAGCACTAAAACAAGGTGGTGTCGTTAAAGAAAAAGAAAGAACACACTCGTAGGTTTTGAAACCAAACACTTACACTGTTTAACACAAAGTAAAAAAGCACAAAAACACACTGGGAAACCGTGGTGACCTGGTCGGTAACAAACGTGGTACTGGTGCTCGTTGACGTGAAGAGCCATGGTCCGAAGTACAAAAGACAGCAGGGCGTCTCAAATGTAAGTCTTAGAATTAATATAAGCGATAATAAAAAGAGCTTAGATGACAGAGTAACGAACTCGGAGTACGACCGACGCTCGCGGTTCGACCTGTTAGGCGACACCATTTGCGATAAACATAATACAGTGGTGCTATTTTTTACATAAAATATTAAATAGAACAATAAAAGATTTAGAAACCGCAGAAACTAATTGTATAATTTTTCAAGCGCAAAGATGTTCGTCACGTTATAAAAAAAAGAAAATCAAGTAAAAATAGAAAAATTAACATTTCTGTTCTATATTGTATGGATATATATATACATATATATATGTAAACATTAAAATTATTTTATTTTAATTTTATTCTAGAAATTGCGAAATCTGATATGAAATATTACAATTTTATTAACAATGATATAGATAAATATGCGTAACAGATTATAATATTTTTGATAATGAATGATATTTATGTATATAACAATATATAATATATAATTATATATTATACAACAATATATATTGATATATGTAATTATTTAGTTGATAATTCAGTAAAAACATCTCAAATAAACTTAAGTAATATTACTATTTATTTAAAATAAACAAGAAGTTTCTTCGGGCTCTGTAGTATTAAACTAATGAATGAAATTAGTTGGGTTATAAGAACCGTTTTGCAGGATGTTATGCAGAGATGTGTGCTTAAATATAGTATATATATACAGGGTCCGCCACTTAAATCCGGACAAATTTGAATTTGACATTCCCATCATATTAGAATGCAGCAGTAGGTGCCATATGACCTAAAGATAGGTTAGAGACGTCGATAAGACATTAATAACCTTAAAATGGCCGAGTCGTTCAGG
>NW_018021223.1:88876-90675 GCF_002006095.1 Pseudomyrmex gracilis
ATTTTTGTCCGGATTTAAGTGGCGGACCCTGTATATGTATACACATGTCAAAATAATTTTTTTCCTCCATATAGGATGCTGGATTTGCATCACGTATATATGAAAAATCCCGTATACCTCCCTAACTAANTTTAAAATATTGCAAAAAAACTCCTCAGCCAGGAGTCGAACCTGGAATTTTCGGTTTTCCGGGCCATCGCCTTTCCTGTTAAGCCACCGAGGCACTTAGAGTTTGTCTCGCAATACGTAGCACATCTATCGAATATTGATCTGATAATAACGCCATTTTCCACCAGCGTGAATTTTAAATTAATAATAAACAAAAAGTTAATTTGTTGTTTTAAATTAATAATTAATTATTAATCTTTTTTTACTTGATTTAAAATTAATAATAAACAAGAAGTTAACTTGCGCGTAATCTTCTAAATTGTAATGTGTTGCTGGAGGTTTTCTCAATGCGGTTGGTAACTCCTGTCTACTATACACTAACTCGAACGGTGTAAGCAAAAATCCCGTGGCTGAATGTGGAGTAGTATTCTACGCAAACACGGGATCCACTCATCCTAATCCGTTTGTTCCTCATTCACATAGTGTCGTATATATTTAGCTAGTATCCTATGAGAGCGTTTCAAAGCTTCATTACTCTTGGGGTGATATGCCGTCGTTTGAACCTTATTAATTCGTAATAACCTGCACATTTTTGAACATCATGCTGACGAAAGTCGTGCCTCGGTCTGTCAGTACCGTTCTTGGGATGCCATATTCGCATATTATTTTTGTAACAAATTTTTGTGCTACGGTTGCTGCTTCCTGATTTGAGACAGGTATTGCCTTACTGAATTTTGTAAGGTTATCTTGAAAAGTCAATAAGTATTTATTTCCATTGCTGATCACAGTTAATGGTCCAACAATATCGAGAGCGCATTTCTCAAATGGCTCTGTCGGTATATCGGTGATAATAATTGGCGCTTTACTTTTTTTTTAGGTCAAAGGCCGATACGAGCAGTAAAATACAGGATGGTTGTGTATAAATAGTAGAACTTTATTCAATAAACAAACGTTTCAGCCCACAAGTTTGGACCTTCTTCAGTGTAATGAAGTTTAAATCTATTGAGAAAAATAGAATAAGAGCAAAGTATACATTATAGTAAAATTAAAAATAATAAATTAATAAAACTCACACTCAATTAAAAAACATTTTAGCTCATTACATCACTACTAGACAAACCGAATGATGTCAATCGAACTTGACGAATATTTACCAGCTAGTATTTTAAATAATTTCTTTTATACACAATACAATTTCCTTGACAGCTTTGTGAGTTCCCAAGTTCTACACGTTAACAAAAATATTGATTGGTTAAGTAGTAAAAAAATCCGCACTGTCATTAAAAAAATNGAACCTATCTCTTATACAGTTGAACATGTGGTTTCATGTGCTAACAATGATTCCGATAATATTTGCGATAAATATACTTACAAATTGAATAACAAACCAAAGTCTCCTGTTTATGATTTTATTCAAGTTAACTCATGTAGTTTTACTAATCTGACTTCAAATTCTCTTTTTGACGAAAAGGAGAAATGGTTTGTTAATTTGACTTCTTTTGATATTTCGGACGAAGTTGTCCAACTTTGTTATAACTCGACGTCGTTCGCAAGAAGGTAGGTGATGAATAACACAGTTCAATGAGTGAGAGCAATCTCCTTATTTTACATCCATTTATTGTCGAGCGCCAAGGATCACAGTAGATGCAAACATTATAACAATAGAACATAAAAAAGGTAATAGTAAAGAA
>NW_018021224.1:0-4113 GCF_002006095.1 Pseudomyrmex gracilis
CAGTCCGGGAACTTTCCGGACAAACTGTGTATATTCAATTTTCACTCAAATTTGATAGTTTTATAGTTCTATACAAGTTCTAAACAGAGTTCTGCATTTTTAAACCACTATCGACAGGTAAAGTCTGAGTATAGCTTTTTTATATACACTTAAATAATGTACGCATTTGACAGTACTGATCCTAATGCAATACTTCTTTTTTTCTGAACTTCTGTAACCATTTTCACAAAACTAAAAACTAACATAAATTGATTACAAAATTATTAACCCACTCGAACTTGCCCGCTATCCACACAATTAAAACTTATAAGACGCCAAACGTTTTATAACAAATCTGACACACCTGTTGCAGTTCTCGCATAGTTCTGACTATATTGTATCAAGTTGTTGAGAGTTTTGTCAATTAAAATACTACGTGCGTTTGTTCAAACAATTGAAATCGTCCGACAATGAGGTATCTACGTTAAAAATGCGAGACGCTGCACGTTTTCCAAGAGTTCTGACAAATCTGTTGCAGTTCTCGCGTAATTCTGACTCTATTGTATCAATTTGTTAAGAGTTCTGTCGATTAAAATACTACGTGCGTTTGTTGAAACAATTGAAATTGTCCGACAACGAGGTACTATCGTTAAAACTGCAAGACGTTGCACGTTTCTAAGAGTTTTGACAAATTTGTTGCTGTTCTCGCATAGTTCTGTCTCTATTCTGTATTAATTTGTTGAGAATTCTGTCGATTTGATATTTGATGCTTTCGCGGTGTGTAGTATTACCATACAAAGATGTTTTTTCGGGTTTGAACCGCGTTATACTCTGATAGTATCAGGCTGCTCTTCAAACCCTGATGAAGTGAGCTGTAATGTTCACGAAACGTCGGTATAAAAATGACACTAACGCGGTTCAAACCCGAAAAAACATCTTTGTATAGTAATTCTGTCAATTATTACTACAATTGCTATAAATTTGTATTTATTTTACAACAATGTATTTGGTTTTTGTAAATATATGTTGGAAATGTAGATTGTTCTCTGTCTTTCTCTCTCTTTCTCTTTTGTTTTCTTTTTTACTCTTTCTTTTTTTCTTTGTGTGTGCGTGTGTGTTTGTGTGACATTACTACACAGACTGGGTAGGAGGGTGGTGAAGAAAGATTGGAAGTGAAAGAATGGGAGTGTGAGAGAAAAAGAGAGAAAGAGAGAGAGAGAGAGAGAGAGAGAGAGACAGAAAGAGAAAAAGAGAGAGAGAAAGAGAGAGATGTGGTAAAGTAAATGTCGTGGAATAGATATGTGTACATCTAACTAACTTTAGTTTTTGCGTGTATATATACCAGGTGTGTAAATAGGAAACCGGAATTTTTTTATAAAAAATACACGTTTATTGCATGAAAATGATAAAAAATATTTTATTCGAAGTATTGCCCATCGCTAGCTATACATTTTTTCCACCTGTTTGACAATTTGTGGATACCACGCCAAAAAAATTGTTGCTCTTTTGAGCTAAACCAGCCATCTAGCCATTTTCGCACATCTTTGTAAGAAGTGAAGCGCTGCTGAGCAAGTGCGTGTCCCATCGATGCAAACATGTGGTAATCGGACGGAGCCAAGTCTGGTGAGTAAGCCGCATGCGAAAGTATTTCCCAACCAAACGTCTCAATCGTTTCCTTGACCGGTTTTGCTGTGTGTGATGGTGCATTATCATGAAGCAAAATCACTTTGTGTTGCTTGTTTTAATATTCCGGTCGTTTTTCACACAAAGCTCGATTCAAATTGATCATTTGTTGACGGTAGCGTTCAGTGTTAACGGTTTCGCCAGGTTTTAGCAGCTCATAATAGATTACACCTTTCTGATCCCACCAAACACAGAGCATTGTCTTCCGTCCATAGCGATTTGGCCTTGCAGTCGATGTCGCTGCTTCGCCTGGAGTTACCCATAATCTTTTACGCTTAGGATTCTCAAAATATATCCACTTTTCATCGCCAGTCACAATTCGATAGAGAAATGACTTTCTTCTGTATCTGGCGAGCAGCATTTGGCAAGTGGTTTTCCGATTTTCCTGCTGTCTTTCATTCAATTCATGTGGAACCCATTTTCCTATCTTCTGGATCTTTCCCATGGCTTTCAAACGTATGGAGACGGCTTCTCGTGTCACATTCAATTGATCCGCGAGTTGTTGTTGAGTTTGAGCGTCATCCTCATCCAAAAATGCTTGCAATTCGCTGTCTTCAAACTTTTTCGGTGGTTTTCCACGTTCTTCGTTTCTCACGTCAAAATTGCCACTTTTGAATTTTTTAAACCACTCAAAGTACTGTGATTTACCAAGAGCATGCTCACCGTAAGCTTCGACAAGCATTCGATGCGATTCTGCAGCAGTTTTCTTCAAATGGTAACAGAAAATCAATGCTGTCCGCAAATCGTAGTTACCAGGCACAAAATTCGACATTTTCAACGCTATTACAAACTGTACTGTTGTATGAAACTTGTATTGTGGAGAATGTAAAATCTTTGCCAGATGTCAGAACAAGGAAATGGCGCAATGGCGTTGTCTAACGGCAACTACATTGACTGCTATTGCCATTTATTGGTAAATTCTGGTTTCATATTTACACACCTGGTATATCTTTATATAAAATTGTAACATATATTATTTAATATATAATAACAGTATATATCTTTATAATATTAATAAATTATTTTAATTATATGAATGACACGTACAGGAGTAATATTTTTATATTAGATTGTTATTATATTCATATTTTATTTATATTATATTATTAAACAGTACAAGTTTCACAACCTTATATAAAAAAATAATATTTTTCTCAATATATTGTTTCTGTGCTACATACAATATTATATTGTGTATACACACACACGCACACACACACACACACACACAATACAATAATATAAAATATTTAGAGTCTTGAAACATATATATACACAATATAATATCGTATGTAGCACTGAAACAATATACTGCTATATACTGAATAAGTATTAGTTTTTTATATAAAGTTTTAAAACATATGTGTAATAATATAAAAATAGTAAAATATTAATATAAAACATATAATATAAAAATATTAATCTTGTACGTGTTTATAGTAAATGATTAATATAAAACATAATATAAAAATATTAATATTGTACGTGTTTATAGAATAGTACAGAGAAGTGCACCATATCGTTCCGCTCCAGGAGAAGTATTTCTCGGAAATTTCTCCTCCGACTGTCCCTACTACCGCGCGCCGTTTTTCTTCAATCTCGGGCCGCTGGCGGAGATCGAAAAGGTATAGCGCGCGGTAGTAGAAGCAACCAGAAGAGAAATTTAAGAGCAAACCTTCTCTTAAAGCGGAACGATACGGTTGCACTCCTCTGTACATGCGGCGTACCTGTGTACATTACAGGTGATATGTGACTTCTTTTACGTTTTAAATCATCATATTCGTAACACGTAATGGTTGTAAATAACAAAGCAGTATAATGTTGTGTTACGTCCTGGACTCCACGAACTTTTTCATTTTGCAACGGAATATAATTATTAAGTCTAACGATAATTTTAAGAAATAATTCTTGTAACAAATTCCCGGAAAGAGAAACGAGAGCTAGCCGAGATAAGATAGACAAGTCCGAACCGGGTGTCATATTATAAACAAACCTAGCCGGACGTCATATTATAAACAAAATCTAACCGGTATAGATGAGCAAAGGTTATCGCCCCTCAAAAGGAAATGTGATGAACAAAGATTCTCTGTACGCAAGCTACGCTCTCGGAAATTTTGGGCATGACACAGCGGCTCTCGCGACTCTAGAAAGGAAATCAAAAATCAAGGGGCTAGAGTTGCGACTTGCAGACATAAACAAGATAGGGCACGTACCGATAAGCGAGATCGAAACAAACGATGATCCTATCGATCCGGAGAATCGAACGAAAGGGGAAAAGGTCTTTGCCCCGGCGGTCAACAAACGAGAGGTCGAAATTTCGAGAAAAGACGTTGGAGAAGGGAAAATCAACCCGCATGTACAGGGTGCGGCGCCAAAATCCGGACAAATTATATATGTTTTTCTAAATATGTTTTATTGCTACAATGAAAAAATTTACAAAATTTGTTTAGC
>NW_018021224.1:6678-11828 GCF_002006095.1 Pseudomyrmex gracilis
AATCTACTTAAATAAACAATTATGATAATACTTCGTAACAAATCCGGCTTTGATTAATTCAACCCTTATGGACCTCGTCTAACTAACAAACTACTACTAGTAAACTACACTCAATTAACAACCCGTTCATTCCTCGTTAAATCGCGTGGTTCCCTCCTTGGTAATTGAGACTTGCGTCTTAGACCTAAAAAAGAACCGACGAGTAAGAATACGTTAGATGGAGACAAATCGGGTAATCCCGTTGGCCTGTCTGCGTTGCCGAACTGTCTCGCTCGACCCGCGCATTCCTGACTTCCTTCTTTGTGTCAGTGTGCCGGGATAGACTTCACGTTTGCTTGAATGTGTCAGTGCGTCTGTTGCGTACTACCACTAATGTCCGACCGTAACCATAGGCTCAGGACGTAACAGTTGCATAGCACGGAGATAATTAACCACTCCTCTAAGAGTATATATTCACGAGTGCCTAATGTTATATGTTTTGCAATACTATTTAAAGTATAAGTTTTTGTATCTAATCCGACATTTTGTATATATTAAGTGTCCGTTAAAGTACTAGTCTATTATAATATGTGGACCATAAATTTCAGTAATGTTGCATGTATTCTTACATTTGGTACAAATTTGTTTTAATACGAGTACATCGTTTATTGTATCTTGAACATATTCAAGACTTCTGTGTAATATATTTACGTTTATGGAAATTATTGCAAACTTCTTAATAGTAGAAAAATTACAGTGATTGCAACTTTTATTTCTTTGGAGACTTGGTAGAGAATTAAAAATATTTTCTGCTAAATGTGCAGCATTGCACATTGTATCCAACGTCTTAAAGCGTATCTTGTATATTTAGAGTCTTCAGACATATTTAAGCTTAATAAATATAAAGCTCTGTTAGAATATTTTTTTTGTGTTAGCTTTCCTTACTGTGAAATTTTTAGAGCTAATTTAAAACAACCATTAGTTGTATTTTCTAACATATTTTTATATTGTAGGCTTAAACCTATAGTGTGGATTATTATGTAAAGTAAGCAATCAAAAGCGCATGTATTTCTTACCATAATAGTCTGACCTTTTAATTTAACTGGTTGACAAAGATTGCCATTTTTTATCAATGGAACAAAGACCATGTTCGTTGATTCCCCACTAGCCTATTCCGGACATTTATCTAAGTAAGATTTGGTTCTAATTTTAGCAGCTCTTTCTGTCAAACCCATCCAATTTTCTTCAAAATTTAATGAACATGTATTATCATCTCAAATATTTTTGTGTATTTTAGAAGAATCTATATCATGTATTTCCTTATCTGTAGTAGAAAGATTAGAAAGTGACATTGAAAAAGAAGCGTCAATAATACAGCTGGATGAAGTTTGTTCTGTTGGAATGGAGAGATTAGGTTTTTTTAACTGAATATCATTATGTGTATCTTTATTAGAATTCGAAATAGACAATGAACTAGACATAGTGGTGTCATTCAAAAAAGTGGATGAATTTTCTGAAGGAAGAGTAACATCATGTTTTGCCGACACATTAGCAGCGAAATCCATACGCAATCTATATACCATTGAGGTAATTTAGATGACATAACAAATTTGTCTACTCTCACAGGAAGACGTCCTTTAAAGGCTCTAGATTTATATTCAGCAAAAAGCGATTCTACTGAAGAGGATGTTGCTATTTCTGTGCCAGTTGTAAAATATGAACGCATAACACCTGTCCATAATAGTAAAATTTGTATAAGATTTTTTATCTTTATTGCAGCCTTTGGATTGTAAAACGCATTGACTATATTTCCATTTTTTGATTGTAATGCTGAAGTGTTAGCTTTAGCATACAATTGGTCACTCCATTTCTTCCAAGATATTGGAATTTCTTCTGAATCGGAATCTTCTGATGTAGTGTATCGTCTTTGATATTACATTCATCAATACTCACGCCTCTTATACAATCATTAATAGATATTAAGCACATATCGGCTGGTACTGAAGCATTATCTATACACTCAATGTCTTCACTTAAAGCTACAACTAGCAAAGATGTTAAAAAAGACAGTAACTTTTTTAGAGACTGCATCTTGTACGCTTGAGATACACATCTAAGATAAAATTGTCGTACTTTGTTTGGCAAGTGTCGCAAACATTCCCATTTACTTATAAGTTTAATAATATGACTAACATCTAATTTTAAATAAGTAGCAGGCAGATATGTTTCTTTTTGCTGTACGACAATATCATAGCAGTATTGTAAGTATTGTTTTAGATCAGCACAATTTGCAAATCCACGAGCTAAAGCATTTAATATTGCTTGACTAAAATTAGTTACCGTTACAAACGGCATTGTAACACCCGCTCTACGAATTACAAATAAAAAATATGTGATGGTAGCTGCATCTTGCATGGCGGAAATCATTTGGAACGCCTCTTTTGTCTTTTGAAACAATCATGCATTGATATAAGAAGAGGTGAGTAGAATGAGTTCCGTCAGGTAACAATAGTTTCTGTGCTATACCACCGGTAGCATCCATAGTAAAATAAGCATATTTACTACGATTAATAATTTAATATATAGTTTGTTGTTCTTTTGACCAATACATTACATAAAAGGATCTAAAGCAATTCTATTTTTGTATTGACCCAGGAATTTGAAAATATTTAGACATTTGTAAATTTTTGATTCCATCATAACTGCAAATGCCTAAGCAATTATCTACTTCTTCTTGTTTAGCTTTGCGCAAAAAATGACGAATAGAGAATAGGTGGTTCTTTATCACCAAAATCCATAAGTTTTCTGGCTTCTTCAGTACGCCAGATTGTTGCTTGTTTTCTGGTGTGTACCAAATTGCTAGTGATCTTCTGACGGAGAGAACCTTTTAATTGTCTCTTTTTTGTATGAATAATTTAATTATTTAAACTAAATAAAGTACAATTAAATATTGCATCTTGTCCTTCTTGTGGGTTTTTATACATTTTATCACATAATTTTGCTTTACATTCTTTACATGTAGCATTAAAAAGTATGAAACATTTAGCGTTTAAACTTGGGAATACAGTCGCATTTTTAAATATAAAAACACAAGGAAATTTCGTCTGTTCCTATATTTTTTCTGCAAATATAATTGTCCATTTCCCAGGTTTGAACTTTAAACAACGACGATTACTGTCCTGTTTTACAACTAATTTTTTTTTGATATCACTAGTTTAAAGTGGTAAAGACAAAGATAGACGTTTGTATGTTTCTGGCGTTTCTGTTAAAACTGCACTATGTTTATTGTCACATTATCTTTTTTTGCAAGCTGTACAAGTTTTTCGAAACTCAAAATACCAAAAAAAAAAAATTATTATCATAAAACCTGTTGTAAGACAGGACAGTAATCGTCGTTATTTAAAGTTAAAACCTGGTAAATGGACAAATATATTTACAGAAAAAATATGGGAACAGACGAAACTTCGTTGTGTTTTTACATTTAAAAATGCGACTGTATTCTCAAGTTTAAACGCTAAATGTTTTGTACGTTTTTGTTACGTCTTGAGGACTCCACGGGCCTCTTTTTCTTGCAACGCGACGCGCCAACGCATAACAAATTTCCTTTGTAATAAATAATAAAAAGCAATAAATAATCCAAGCAAACCTCCTATTGTTTGGATACTTGGACTCCAGACGATAGGAGAGCAAACGGAAATCACATCGGCGCCCAAAAAGATAAACCGCGTAATAACCCAAAATCTTAAATTTATTGTTTAAACTTCCTAAACAAACCCGGATATCTCCGGGCTAGAAAGAACACCGCTTATAAAAATTAGAGCAGCCGGAGCAAATAGAACTCCGACGCAACGAATAATCCACAAAAACTTTATTATAAACAAATAGCAAAGGTTCTAGGTAGCGTGATCGAAAACCAACACTCTTCCTTTTTCCTTCTCCGGAAAATCAGACGAGCCGACCGAGCCGAGGAATCCCCGATTGACGATCTCACGAAGTTTACCAGACCAACTAATCAACAAATAGGAACTAGCGAAGCTTGACCGAGTTTTCCGATTGGAAGAGTCCTCGCTTACTTAAAATTGTATATAAGCCGGGACTGTCGGGATCAGAGCCAGATAGAGCCGCAGATTTTAGAAGTACCACATCGAGTGAGTGAGTGACAGTGACTGCAGAATGTGAGATCCCAGAGTGAACTACTGTGCCGCAACAGCCTAGAATCTTTTAATAATCAACATCACTGGTCCGCAGCAAATAGTAAGTCTATATTGTAATTATTATCATTCGGAGGTTCCACTGTTTTCGTACTTACCTCCCGACTTTGCGACTGATTTTTGGAGAAATCGAGAAAAATGGTTAAAATAAACGAATAGATAGACGCGCTCAAAAATCCAAATTTTTCAAAAGAGCTACTTACGGTGCATAGCCGTTTCGGGTGGCATTCGAATTTTTTGAAAGAGCTACTCACGATACATAGCCGTTTCGGGTGGCATTCAAATTTTTCGGAAGAGCTACTCACGGTGCATAGCCGTTCCGGGTGGCGTCCGAATTATCGGAAGAGCTACTCGCGGTATATAACCGTCTCGGGTGGCATCCGGATCTTGTCGGAAGGGCTACTCGCGGTATATAGCCGTCTCGAGTGGCGTCCGAATGATTTCTTTTTCCTCTCTAAATCACGGAAACAAACAAAGCTTGCTTATCTCCGAATATCAGTCTTAGAATCATGACATATTCAAATTTATTCCTATCATTAAATCTATCGGAATGTAAGAAATAAAACAACACCGAATTTGTCAATTGACATAAGGAAATACATTTCTAAGATGATTTAAGTTGCGTAAACATAGGTCCAAGAGGCTGGCTGCAGTAAACAACTCGTATTCTTCCTCTTTCTCACATTTGCATCCTAGCTTCTAGATTACTTTGTGCGAAACGATTATGCGCTCCGTCATTGTATTAGTTTCACCACACCTGTATGTTAGTAATTTGCTAAGATTTCGATTTGTCTTTTTTTTTTTTTCTAAATGTATCTACTTTATAATGTATGGAATCAAACTAAAGAATTATTAAACTAAGGAATGACTTAAATTCGGGTTGTTTGAGCCGTTTTGCAGGATGTTGTGCAAAGAATGTTTTTAAATATATATATATATATATATATTTACTATATATAT
>NW_018021224.1:12513-24417 GCF_002006095.1 Pseudomyrmex gracilis
TTTTTTAACTTGGACGATTATATTGCCATAGCACCGCTCCCTCATTATTAAAATAATGACAAAATTTGTTGCAAATGCTTGCGCATTGTCGAGCAATCATTTTAGAATTACAGTTTNTAATATCNTTGAACGCGCAGCCATCTTCNATGATGCGTCGCCAAGATCCTGCTTTGAAACTACNAGGATTTTGTGGATCGTCAGAATCGATCATATCGAGAGGTACATATTCATCTGCAATGTCATTTTTNCGAAGCCAGTTGTGTANACACACGGTTGCTTGAACCATTCCTATAGCATTTTTAGGGCTGGCAATAATTGGTTTTNTATATATTCGCCACTGACTAACGAGTATACCAAAGGTGTTTTNAATTAATTGTCTTGCTTGACTTAAGCGATAATTAAACACGTCTTGCTCCGGTACTAGCCCTCTGTCTTTGTACGGGCAAAGCAAATATGGCTTTAAAGAAAAGGNCCCGTCTNCCACAAGACAATACGGTAAAACAGGACTACCTGAAATAGCAGCTGGCTGTGGAACATTCATGAGATTTTTGTCAAAATATTTTCCTATGGCACTATTACTAAAAGTACCACGCTGCGTCGTCCGTAGGCTNCAATATCTACAAAACGGATGATATAGTTTGCATCGCAGATAGCCATTAAGACTATACTGTGGGAATGCTTATAATTGAAGTACGTTGATCCAGCTTTATTGGGACACTAAAACAATTTCACAATTTTATTTCAAATTTTATTTATTTTGTAGAAATCTTAAACAGAAACCTTATATATACATTTGTACTTGTAATCAATATACATACTTGGATGACAACGTGCTCGCCATCAATAGCTCCAATGCAATGCGGAAAATTCCATTTCTCGAATCCTTTGGCTATATCAATCCAATCTTTTTCTTCAAGTCGGCCAGGTAGAATTAAAGGACACAAAAGTTCCCAAATTACTGCACATGTTTCTTGAATAATGTTACTAACTGTTGTTACACCCACAAGGTACTGATACGACATCGACGTCATAGAATCGCCAGATGCCAAATATCTACAATATTTCTACAATTAGGTACAAATTACTAATTTGTGTGATGATAAAATATATGGAAGTCCTATTAAAATGGCTTTTACTACGTGATTTTTTCACATTTATTTTTTAATACAAACTATTATGTTTATACATAAATAAAGTCAAACACACCTCAACGTCAGTGCCAAGCGTTCAGGTGGAGAGATGGATTCCCGAACAACATTTTGCTTTTGCAGTCTTGTCCCGATAATTTCTAACAATTCCTCCAACTGAGTTGCGTTTATTCGAAAGTAATTATGGAATCGGAGATCTTCCAATTTTAGTTTTGGGACTGATGCAAAGTAAAAACTGTTTTCTTTGCGATCTACGAAAATAGGCGCTACCCAACAAGTTTTCTTTGTATAATTTTGTTTTTCATATTTATATTTTAAATGATGTATCACAGCAGCTATTGCGGCTTTACGTCGTCTTCTAATTACTTCTTCCATTACTGCAATTGTATATTTAAACAGCTTTATGTTATGCTGATCCATCTTTTTGTCTGCACTCGGACGTGCAACGCTTATTGTTTTCTGTAAACATTATCACGCTTTATAAATTTATATCAATTATAACAATTACATACAAATAAAAAGAAATAGAAAAATATTGTACGATAAATCTAAACTAACCTGAAAACAACATCTACGACACTTGGTCAATGCAAAAGCGTTTGAACGCTGCTCTTTGTNTTCGACGGAGAGGGGGAATTTTGCCAGCGAAACTTCGCTCCATGAAAAGGTAACGGGGCGAAAGCGGTGAGCGTTTCAACACTGCTCGGAGTGGGGGAATTTCGCCAGCAAAATTTCGCTGCATGAAATTGCACCTTTAGGAAACGCAAACTACAATACATTATATTCTCGGCATTATATCGCGCGACATCAAACTCGCGGAGTAGCCCGTCGAGATTCGATTCATGAACAATATAAATCGCGAGAGGTGCGGAAGAAAACCAACCACACTTACGTCTGCCGGCGACTCTTCACAAACTGATAACCATTCTGCTCGCCTTATTGTCTTAGCNGATCTTTCTCGGATGTTGTCCGGCACACAGCCTTACCCCCGGCATNACGACTTGCGTGAGAGACGGTGAACTCGCGGGGTTGACGGTACGCGCAACAATGATCTTCGCAGCTACGGCAATTGCTCTCGGCGCCTCGTGCCGTTTTGCGGGCCAGATAATTAGCCAATCATATTCTGTATTCCGCGGCGCTGTGATTGACGGCGGCCACGTGCGTGTCGGCAGCTTCTCGACGCGGGCTCTTTTCTGGCCGTCTCGGCTCGTTCGATCTCAATTTCTCCAGTCGCTGAGCTTCTTCGGGCTCAGCTTCCGGCACCACGAGGTCGAAACTCCACCGGAGGCTCCGCTTCTGTTTCTCGTAAAGTCTGAGTGTCGACGTCTCTCGCTTCTTAGTCCGTCGTTGTGAGTGCCGCCTCGCGCCTCAAGCCGCTGGAGCCCTTACGCCCCTGTATTGCTGTCTGTCTCTATCTACTCTCTTTCTCGCTCTTCTCCAACTGCCGGTTACGTACAGTGTGTGGCTCTCCTCTCGCTAAAAATAACTTACAAAATAGCCGCCTAGCGGCATATTACAATACGCAAAATATACCGCAAATCAAAAGTAAGCGCATTCGCCTGCGCTACGCAATCTAATGAGCTGCTCTCTTTTAAATAGGAAATGCGAGCTCACCGCTTACTGTGCCAGTCGGAAATGCATCCTTGTGACGGACACAAAAAGTGTCACGTCACAGTGTATATGTATATACATATATTTATATATGTGTATATGTATATATATTTTATACATATTTTTCCATTTATTCATTCATGTATGTATGTATATATTTTTTTCATAAAAATGTTTTTTTTTCAGAATATTAGTGGTTAAATTTTTGAACTTATTTCATTATTTTTATGAAACACTGTTACATATTTTCGACAAAACTAATGAAGGTCGGTATTATTTATAGAAGAAGTTCTGTAAGAGCCATATATCTATTCATTTACAGATAGAAAGCAATATTTAAAGTTTATAATACATAAAGATTTGTACATGAGCGTGCATTTACGTGCGTAAAAACCTATCTACATACGACGCAAATGCAAGTCGCAAGTCGCAGGTTACGTGGAATTGACTCATCGAAATCACGTTAGTCGATTGATTCATTTGACTAAAGTGATAGGTCACTTCCGACTAACGTCTGCGTCTTATGTAAATAAGCTTTAAGACATCCCAGTGTTTTGCGCCGTTACGGTTGCTACGTGCGCAATCTCCATGAAGATGGATGAAATAAAAACAGCAACTTTCTTTTATTTTCCTCAACTGGCTGCACTAGTTTAGTCTATTTTATATCCATATTAGAAGAAAAAAATAGACTCTTAACTAGTGCAGCCTTTTCTTTCGAGGAATTAAAACAAACAAATCTATATAGCATGCAGCGCGCGAAACGCTTGGCTGTTTGCCATCTTACGGCTTAGATTCAAGCTCATTCGCAAATCTTTAATAATCAAAAACTTGTTATTAGCAATCTATTAATTATTAACAATTTCGCGTAACGATACAGGATCTGTTCTACTCAGGAAAATTTTGTCTTTCTGTCCACGAAAAAAATATGGCTCTTGCCGGACACTTAGTATAGGTGTAAAATGTGTGCCACCTTATGCATAAACGTATTGGTTTTTTGTTGAACCAGACATAAAATTACTAAGCTGTAATGAAAATGCAGAATCTATGGACTTTTTGTCAGTAACTCAAAGTAGGATAAAAAAAAGTATGTATTTTTTTCTATTCTATATTATTTATCTATCTATTTTATATCGCGCATTGATAATATATTGTAGATATATGAGTATAAGACTTAATTGCATTATTGTTTTACAGACTTGAATGTGATTACCACTGCTGCAAAAACTAAACGTACTCGTAGAAATAAACTACCTCGTTCTATAGGAATACAAAAAAACTGTAGTTATACATACAAATGAAGAAGAAAATGCAGAGTTGTCCAATACAAGCGGGAAACATTCGAGTTGGCAAGCTATACATTTGTCAAAAGATGCAAACGACTCTAATTGTAGTGTAGCAAATTCTACATTAGTTCTTATACAAACAGTAGCCAGTAATGAAATAGTAAACAATGAAGTCATCAACAATGATATAAGATTACCAGAATTTCAAGAAAATGACATAATATTTTTGGGTACGTTTTCTTATATTTTCTAATATTAGATATACACTTTTCAAGATTTCTATGCAATAATCTTACTTTATTTTTACATTTTAGAATCTGTGTTATCGATTCTATCAAACGACAATAATGACAATTCTTGGGATATAATTGAGAAAGATACTATCGTACAAAATAATCAGACATGTGCTGCAAGTGAAAGATTATCTTTGAAAGCAAATTCCAAGGTATCGAAGAGTTATTAAGGAGATAATCAATATGTGATCATTATAAAATGTATATTCCTATTTTTTCTAAGTTTATATTATTGTCAAATGCATAAACAGGTTTTTCTTGTATATCCAAATTATAACAATTTAAACAAACAAAAAATACAGAAAATTTTAATTTTACGGACAAAAAGAGAAATATTATGCATAGAACATCGAGTTCAGTATTATAAAAGTAAAGTTGAAAATTATTTTCACATTAAAACAAAACCAATTATGACAATGGTTCATTATTCAATTACATATATTATTTCATTAAATTGTACACTTATAGAGTATCACTATTTTTTTAAATGATACTATCAAAGTCTAGATATTTCTTTTTTACTAAGATTTGTATGTTATGTTAGAAATATAATGATTTGTATGTAAGAAGTTGTAAAGAAAACAATTTTTAATACTATTTTTTAATATTACTAACTAGAGAGCGCTTCTAAGATAAGTGTAAAAATGTACATGTTTTGTGAACAAGTTCCCTGAAAACTTCAATATATGATAGTTAATGTGCAACGTTTTGCACCACAAGAATAAATTGTACGAATTGTAATATTATAGTGTTACAAACATAACGTCTCAAAACAAATTTAAAGACCATATAGCCAAGTTATATCTACTTATGATAACAAGCATAATGAAATATTAAAATACTACGCTTTGTATTAAATTACAACAAACAAAATGCGCAATCAATAATGGCCAATACTGAAAATGTAACATTTCATTTTACGTTATATAAAATGCGAGATTTCTGTTTAGAAAGATTCACTCGAGTCATATAACATGTATATTTATGGTTCTATGATTACTAATGCACAAATATTCATAAACAATTGCAGTCAACTTATAATTTTCAGGTACCACATTGTCGAACAATGAAGCTTCAAAATACATTACGGCAAACACGTACAAAACTAGCTTACCTTCTTACAACTAAATCATTTTGTGCTTCATATATCTTCAAATTGCGCTTTTATTTTATTTTGCAACGAACAGTAATGATATTTTGCTTATTTATAGACGTCCAAAATAAATTTGCTGACCAGGTATCTTAGTTCATCTAAAATGTTAGTGCAATTGATATGAAATAATAAAAAAGTACAAAACAGTATATTGTATAACAAGCAACAATATTGCATGTAAGTTTTGAGTTACATAATTGCACAAATGTACACTAATGTGTGTAATGTATACACAACCTAACAGAAAATATTTATTATATAGCTAAATAAATTCGTGCATTTTGACAAGATCTATCCAATTTTTGCTTCAATACACTGTCGAAAACGTTCTATTCTATTATTGTAACAGAACAAATATGCTCATTAACTGTTAACGCTCTAGACAACAACGGTTCTCAATATAAATTAAAACAGCAGTAGTTTATTATATTAGTATTATTACCTGAATGTAGAATCCCAAATATTATACATTTGTCTCATTGCTCGAACAAAATAAGATGCTAGTAGTATGAAAAAGTCACGGATAAAATTATATTCGAAATAGTTTTCGATTTTACGTGTGTCTAGTTACATTTAAAAGTGCCTGTAAAAAAATCTGTTTTCTTATCTGTTAATTCAATCTGTTTTACTTAGTTTTAAGCAGTATATCATACATTATAAAATATACCCAATGAATTTTCTAATATCAGTAGCCTTGAATGCTATTTGTAGAAAAATATTTTTCCAAAACTTTTAAACAACAACTACTTCTTAATCGCTCATACACAAGGAGTTAGAGAAAGTTTCAAGTTAGCTTTCACTGAGAAAACTAATTCTATTACTTTCAACCACATAGGTTTATATAATACACTACGTCTTACACTTAAAATATAGAATATTTAATACATATAAGAAAAAACGCTTTTTTACATATATTGTTATAAAACTACAGTTTAAGTTGTTACAAAAAGTATAATAAATATAATATTACCTTTTTCTTATTTCGATAATGAATAGTATAAAACTGATGCATTTTTAAGCAATACGAGACATTTGTAAAAAAGTTAATAATAATTTAAAGTACAGAAAAAGCAGATTGCACTTGAAAAACTGTAGAGAAGTTTATAGCAAAAATTCTACTAACAAAGTGGATTTGTATTTTGCAGTACTTTGATTAGCATCCTTTGCCGAAAATCAGTAGAACTACACTGCCATTTTCTGCAAGTACATATCCTTAACACATGTCCATTTACAAGTAGGATATGTATGAGAAAAAAAAACTTATCCTAACCTAGAACAAAAAAGTCAATTTTAGATATCTTGTTATATGCGATAACTCGATATAATATAAAGGAAAATATAAGATACAAATTAATACCGAATTTTAATAAGTAATGTAATTAAACAAAAATTTACTAATAATATGGTTACTGTTTATATCTCATGCCTTCAGTTTATGCGAAAAAACTTGCTTTTTCATTACAGCATAAAATGTAAGAGTTCATATTATTTGATACACATGTTGTTGGTATTTCAGAAAAAGATTAGTTAGTTTGCTTTCGATCTACTTTTTTGTAGTGAGGTGATTGATTTTTCTTGGTTTCACTGATTGACCGATCAAAAAAATGTTACTAAACCATAAGAAAAGATAGAAATGTTTGATATAGTTTCTTTTTGAAGAGTACATATTGCATAAACATTTATGCTGAAACGCTCATACACCTAACTAACAAACATTTGTATATACAATGTATTTTACTTTTGATCTTGAAAAATGTAGAAATTCGCTAACAACAAGTACAACGTCTTTAATCATTCAGTATGCTTTCAGTATGCTGTGTAGAGACAAGCTTCACTAAAATTAGTTTTCAAATTCGCCAATTCTATAGTCGTATTAATATCGAGAATGAAAACATTTGACAACAAATGTAGTAACGGTAACCTTTAAAAATAAAAGCACATATGCCGATTAATGTGTATTTAATGTGTCGATAGTCTATATATTAACAACATATATCCATGGTCATATTATTGTTTTCACAGTGTTTAAAAACCCAAATAATAAGAACAACTATTGAATTTTAATTATTCGCATCTCATTATACGTACTTTATGATATTCGACAATGAATTGCTGTATTCATTGTCTGCTACTTCTTAACGCTATTCTCAGCATTTCACGTTACATGAATCGCATCTTGTTTGCAATTGCGAAAATATAAATACGTGTACGTGTATTGTAACGTGGTCATCGCGTCGCTCCTCCCTCGCCACAAAAAGCTCTAAGGATTGCGGGAGTCCAGGGGTGCGAGCCGTCTGGGAAGCGCCAAGATCCTCCAGGGCTTGCTTGCGTGCGTTAGATTTAGTTGCTTATTCGTATTATTTTTTTTTGTATGCTCTTGGCGCCTCACCACACCAAGAACACACTACTGGAGGAGATATCAGGAGCCGTCGATTGTGGATAAAGGCGAGAGAAAACGAGAGAGAAGGGTGTGCGTGGAGTCGCGGCTAGGCACTCGCACGACGACCAGAGGGGTGAGTCTCCGGGAATAAGCGGCGAGAGAAATGACAGCGAGAAGGACAGCGAACCTTGGCGCTGGGAAGCCGAGAAAGCGAGGCGAACACCCGACGATGGAGATAGCTTTGACCTTCGGTTCACATCGGAAAAGCCTGCTGCACACCTCCGCTGCTAACTTGCACCCACTACCCTGCTGCGCTACTGCATGCTGCATCTCTATTGCATTTGCGGAATTCAGCGCTTGGAAATCTTCGCTGCTTACATTTTCGNTAGTAAGGNCCCGGTACTCGCTTTGATTTTCGCGGCCGCGAGTCCTGCCGCCGAGCGCGAGCATCGCGTCACATGTGGCGCCCCTCGTGACCTGATTGGTCGCCGCGATCTACCCTACGCGATCCTAGCGCGCTCAAACGCATCGACCCCGAATCGATCTCGATCCTTGCTCTATTGGTCGCTACCTACCAAACAGGACGGACGCACTAACGGCATTCCCGACGATCGATTGTTAACGAAGTTTTGGGCTATTCAGTTGAATGGAGAAGGACGACGACGTACGGTGAGGTGTTCTCGTTAATTTGTGAGCCACGAATCCGCGTTACGGATTCGAGTCTCGTGTCGAGGCTAGTCGCTGAATTTCGCGTTTTGGTGCCGGCAAGGACATAACCTTCGCCATAGTTTAGAGTTTTCGGCAGCGGCTAGAATCGGATTCCACGGGGCTTCGTGGTATTAATTCGTAGGCCTAAGTGCGTGTCGCGTAACTACTCTATTGAGTAGTACAAGGAGTACCAGTAAAGCGCCAAGCAGCAATTTTCGTTCTTTTGTTGTGTTTCGCGTGTACTAGTGTTTGTCTAGTGTATCGTTTCGCGACCGCCATACTCTGTACCGGGTATCGTACCGATCATCGTATCGAATACCGTATCGAGTATTGTTTTCTGAAATTAACGCTATCGTAACGTGTCGCATTCTGCATACTAAGTACTGCTTATTTTTCACCTGCTGCTGTATTAATCTTTCACGCTATTCTATCGTACCGCTCTTACATTTTCCACGGCATTTTGGATTTCCCGAATGATCTGCCAAAAGCGAGGGGTGAGCGATTCGGAAGAGCTATAACAAGAGAATTTCGTACCGTTATCGTATCGAATCAAAGAGATCTATCGTACCGTACTAGGGGATTTCTCGGATCAAGGAGCGCCTAGCTCTCGTTCCGGGGAACAAGCTTTTTCGACTTCGCGAGCGCTTTGCTCAGGTGTGCTCCTTGGCACGTGCATGCTGCGTTATATTTGATTGCTTAAGTACACTGTGACCGGGGACGGGAATCCGGCGAAAGCTTTGCGCCGTGTATGGCGTAAGCCTGACCAGCTCCTGCGAAATCAAGTAAGTCCCGCGGAGTAGAGATTACGCCTGGCGGCNCGTCTAGTGGTAAGCGCACGAGTTAGCTAGATTAATCGATTCCGCCGCTTTCAGCTTCAGGAAGGCTTTGATTAACACGCTTGTTTCTTTGCCTAGCATACCGCCTAGTAACGTATAAGCGTATGTGAAGTCAGCGCGACGACGTGGCGTCCTCGATATCGCGAGTTGATATACTTAATTGGTTCTGCGATAGATCACGTTTCTGTTGAAAGTGTCTTGTTAATCGTCCCTGTACTTTTCTATTTTCTATTTTCTTTTACTTTCTTTTCTTTTGTAATCACTACCACCGCGACACAGCAATCTCGCTGTATCATATCGGTGAACTTTATTTTGTAATTTTTTTGTTATCTTCGCAAAGTCGTCTCACCTTACGCGGTGTTATAATAAATTGTTTATTTTTTTATCTCTATCCGCCGTGTGGTTGATTGCGATCCTAATCCGAGATTTGTTCGGGACAGNCTTGTTTATTTATCATCAGACCCACCCCCTCTCTGTTTTAAATAAAGCTAGTCAGCCCATTGTGTTGAGCGACGCACATTTTGACACAAGTACGCGTCTGGCGCCCAAAACTACACCCAAGGATCNGTCGGCTTGGCGCAGTGGTGTGCTCAGTTTACACCCTTTTCTTTCCTGCCGATTTAGACGTTTCCTATCTCGCGGACTTCCGTCCGTGTCCCGATTTTGGACTTCCGTTTTGGACGGGACGACGCGGGAATTTCGTAAGACCAGAGAAAAACGTCACAATAGAAAAAAAAAAAATGATATGCAGTGAGATTTGCAATTACATTTAATCAAGCGTAAACGTACATATTAGTCAAGAGTAGTAAATTTATTATCTTATTTGTACGCAGTTTTTTGTACATATAAATTTTATGTATACATACATATAAATACAATTTTTAATTAATAAAGAAAAATCACAGACCAAGCCAAAGAATTTGGACATTTCTTATGCCGCTTACGACGTTATTGAGATTTGAACGTCGTATCGCCAACTCGCCCGAGCGAGAGCGAGACAGAAAGTAATTTCTCTGTCTCTTTTTACTGTCCGATTGCGCCCGAAGTCTCGAGCGCACACGTACACGATTTGAGGTTGTGTGCGCATTNNCTTCATGCTACCGCTGCTACCGCATGCTACCAAGGCTGCGTTCGTTTTTTACTAGCAGTACTGCCAAAGTGACGTAANAACAGTGCACTGCCGTAGCCGTTCCGAAATTACTTCAATGCTGCCAGTGCAAATGTCAGGGTGTATAAACGAACGGTGTTACAGTACACTCACGTGACAGTACAAAAAAGATTACTTGCAAGTACGTTATTAACCAAATCATGGACAAAAAAACTATTGTAGCAATATGTACAGCTATAATAGAAATTATAGATGAAACAAGTAGTAGTAGTTCGGAAGAAGAANAAGAATTGTTATCTTTATCATTTCCGAAAGTGCGCATTAGAAATTATATTAATNATGTTGTACCAGAATATTCAAATGCAGATTTCAGAACCCATTTTCGGTAAGGATATGTAAATTGGAAATAATATAGATTTGTTCGTAAGTACGTTATACGTCGTTGAAAAAGTGAATATAATTTGTTACAAGAGCAATCTTTTTTTGCAGAATGTTACGTGAAGTATTTACATCCTTATTGACGTTAATTGAATGTAAATTAAGGAGAAAATCAAAAAGATCGGTCGCCATACAATCAGCGCTGAAAAACAATTATTAATTGCATTATGGACAATAGCAACATCAGACTCATACAGGTAATGATATACATATAAAAACAATAATCCTACCAGATAATATATATTGCATTGAATGAAATTCAATGCTTAATTAGTTATTAATATTTTTAATAAGATTTGGTTTTACATTTATATTTAAATTCTATATATCTTATTATAAGTATCTATTATTATAAGTATATTGCACTTATAAGTCATTAATTGTTTTCTTATATTTAAGTACTTAATATTTAAGTACTTAAAATATTTCTTAATATATTGTGTTTATTCTTTGTTATATTAACAAATTGTAATAGATTTGTTTGTGATCGATTTAATGTTGCACGAGCAACGGCATGGTATGCAGTGAGAAGAGTGTGTCGAGCAATTTATTCTCTGGCACCTCAAATTATTAAATGGCCTAATCGAGAAGAGGCTGAATATACATGGATAAATATTGAAAATAATTACAAATTCCCAAAAGTTGTAGGTGCTATTGATGGCACACATATACCAATTAGTAAACCAAAAAAGGATAGTGAAAGTTATATTAATCGAAAAGGTTACCACTCTATACAATTACAAGTAAGTATGTAAACGTAAGTTAAAATTTCATATAAATAATTATACTCGTACATATCTAAATGTATACAGGGTGATTCAGAACAACCCGTTATCTTTGAAAATACATATTCTTGACTAAATTCTAAGACAACTTTTTATTTGGCAAAATTTTGTCTGACGCTTACTTTTTGAGTTACTAATAAAAATAGTTGACGTACCATGAG
>NW_018021224.1:24838-26517 GCF_002006095.1 Pseudomyrmex gracilis
AATGTTTTATATATTTCTTATAGGTTGTTTGTAATTCAACATTAAAATTTATACACTGCTACGCAGGACAACCTGGATGTGTTCACAATATGCGAGTATTCAAATTAAGTGGCATTCAGGGAATGTGTACAGCTGATCATTTTCCTGAAAATAGCCATATATTAGGTGATGGAGCGTATGCTTTACAGAAACATGTCATGGTACCTTACAAAAATAACGGTCACTTAACGGAAGCACAACTTAACTTTAATTATCGCCTAAGTTCATCGCGTACGATAGTGGAAAAAGCCATTGGCTTATTAAAANGACGTTTTCGTCGTTATTATTGTATTAAACAAAAAAACTAATATTAACAAATATATACAGGATGTTCGATAAAGACCGTATCACCGCTTGTAGCTAGGTAGAAGAGATTATTCTGAGTCAAAAATCCTTTATCATTTTGCGAAATTTGCAATAGTTAACGAGTTTTTAATAAATAAAGATCCGCGAATGAGCGTGCAGCCACGTGCAAAATGACAGCTCTGTCGTGGATGTTTATTTATTAAAAACTTAACTATTGCGAATCTTGCAAAATGGTAGAAGGTTTTTCGACTCAGAATAATTTTTTTTACCTGTCTACCAGTGGTGATATGGTCTTCATCAGACACCCTGTATATAAAAACTCAAAACAAAAAATATACTTTTTAAGTAATTACAGACTGAAACTTCAATTTATAATATAATTAATTGTAACTAACAAACAAACGTAATATAGAAAGTTTCATAAAACATAGTTAATCTTAAAATTAAAGAAANAAGGCCTTATAACGATTAAAATCAACACTCAATGGAGACCCAACTGGCCTTTATTGTCCAAGGATGGAATTGGAAAATCAATTATCACTCATGATTAATACGGGACGTTTCGATCAATATTTATTTCTGATCATCTTCAACCATCTTAAAAATATACAGTATATAAATAAAAATAAAAAACCTTAATAATAAATTATTAACAATAATAATAAGTAAAAAATGTAAGAATGAATTCAATCTTGGAGAAAACGGGAAACAAAAAAAATACATACGCACCTTAAGCTATTCAAGAAAGGAACAACTACCAACGCATGTCAACAAGTGAGAGGAGTCAAAAACGATAAACAAAGACGAAATCTTCGCTCTGCATCGGTGTTTCTACGCAAATGATAATCAAATAATAAATTATAATCTAATACCTAGCTCAATGTTGTCAAAAAGAAAGGAGAGTTGTAATAATATTAAGTCAAAGAATTTTTAAATCATTAATAGTCAATTTATTGTGAGTCAATTAAGATAAAGTAAAGAATTGTCAAAGGAAAATTACTCTCTAATAATCAAAAAAATAAATTAAAGAAAAAGAATCCTAGACATGACTAGAATTCAACAATTACTTACAAATAGCTAGTAAACTAATAAACAACTCTACTCCTCTCACAACGGCACACAAAGGCAGCTGTCACAACAAACACGACCATCTCGCGCGACGAACGAGTCACAAATGATCAAAACCGCGATGAGATAGAGTACAAAGTAAGACACAGAAATGTCAGGTAGGAGGAGAGAGAAAAACAAAAATTAATAATTTAGTTTTTTTATCAACGGAAGGTATACGGAATCAAGTAATTCAGTATCCTTCATCAAATTAATGCTGTTTTTTT
>NW_018021224.1:32782-34935 GCF_002006095.1 Pseudomyrmex gracilis
AAATATATTGTTACCTTTTGCTTTATTTGTATTGCTTGGCGTTGAATCACTACTTTGCTCTGACATATCACTTGATACATGAGAACCAGCAATTGCTATTGGTTTAACCCATGATTTCTCTCCACATAAATCATCCATAGCCTAAAAAGAACGTGCAATTGTTTATAAAATTTAAATATTACTTTATATTACATAAAATGTTTATAACAATATTGTAGTATATTTTTGTTATAACTATGTATAATATTTCCTAACATACCTCAAAATATTCCCATGTTTTTTTTCATTTCCGGATTTTTTATTATGGTCTTTAATTTGTTTATATGTTCTTTTTAAGGTTAGGAATTTGGTACAACATTTTTTTGCAGAAATGTTATATCCCTTTTCTGCCATTATTTTGGCTATCTCTTGCCAGCAAATGTGTTGTTTTATTTTTTCGGAAGTAAACATTACTTCTTTTTCTTTATATAAACTTATCAATAATAATGTTTCTTGTTTACTCCACGTAAAAACATCTATATAATACACACAATTGTATTACTTTAAACCTGTATTATAAATACACAGCATATATTGTAAAATAGCAATAAGTACCTTGAGTATTGTCAATATTTGATAAATTATTTTCTTTGTCACTAATTTGTACATCTTTTAAAGAGGAGGATGGTTCTAGCAAAAAGTTTATTTATTAAAATGTATGTTAAATTATAAGCAATATGTAATAATGCACACTTACCGGGCACTGATGGCAGACACTGATCATTTTCTTTTGCATGTTTTAATAAGATAGAGGCATATTGTAAATCTGTAAAACATATATATGCATGCATTTATATAAATATATACTAACTATTATAAGACATGATAATTTTTTATATCAGGTTTACTTACCATGTTTTGCTCTTTCTGCGTCTTCTGCATATAACGTGACATAATATACGTTATTTGTTTCACCATCAATCATTTGCATTGTATAAACTTTGTCCGACGCCAAGTTTCTATTTGAGTAGCCATATTGCACTGCAATCACTGCAGCTTATGAGCTACAGTGATCGCAGTGCAAATATGGCTTCCATTTATGACGTCACTGATGGAACTAGGATGCTATCGCAGCGCGCTGCCAGCTAAAACCGAACGAAATTTTTAGTACTGCCAGTACTGCCAGTAAAAAACGAACGCAGCCCAAGTGTTCAGAATCTGGCATCTCTGGGTCAGTACTTTCTAGCGGAAGGTCGGTTTGTGTAACTTTTGAGCAGTTACAGCTAAGAGGATAATCCATAGCTTATTTTTTTTGTCTTTTCGAGTACGTAACAAATCCGTATCTGTTGATAGAAAAAAATTTATATTTTTTTTTAAATTGAAAGAAATTAGAAAACACGATTAAGGCAAACNAAAATTAAACATTGATAAGATAAGGAATTAGACACAAAAAAGATACTCATCCGCTTGTTTTATTTCAAACTTGTCCACAATCACTTTGATGATTTTCTCGAGTTTCTTCTTATTTTTAATCACGCAATGGCGGAATGGCAATTGCAATTCCGTCTGTTAGAATCGAGTGACTTTGTCGTTTCGTATGACGAAAAACTTGGTGGCGGCGGCGGCAATGTAAAAATTGTTCAAGATATCGATTCCATCTTGATATCTTGCATGTCTCTCAAACCATACAAATTGAAACATCGGTTTGAACTTTTGACAGGGGACGTCAAAGTGTTTCTGTCAGAAAATTCCAAATATACAAAATATTTGGACAAAAGAAATGAGATATTTCTCAATGTTATTTCAAGCACCGACAACTACAATCAGCACCACCACCGCCGCTTTAGTAGCGATTACGTTATCCGCGGCAAAACTATTTTTCCCAATGAAAATTGCTACGAGTTCGTACTTGGTTACGTAAACAACATTGCGTTATATTGCGTATTCTAGTACGACAAGCACGCGAATCTTCTTGCCATAGATGCCACACCGCCGTCGTCTCTAACAAAAGTACGTCGCGCGTTTGTGAATAACTTTGCGCTGCCAGCCGCACAAGATTTGCCGCTCTCAACTAAATCTGCCAAAACTGGCGTTCGAACCGCCAGAGTGGAAGTCGCAAACCAATACAACATCTTTCCGACCGACGGCCAGAATACGTCCGCAGATTTACAAAC
>NW_018021224.1:35567-41519 GCF_002006095.1 Pseudomyrmex gracilis
CACTCTTCCACGAGCCGCCGTGACGTCACGCACACGGACGTCGGTTCTCGCTTGTGTGGGTGTTCCCAGTGGCTCCCAACATCTCGGTGCTCTTGGTGCTAGCCGGCTCGAGTTTGCATCTATGCTTCGAGCAGCAAAATTGACCGGCAAAAAGATTCTTTATTTGCTCGTTCACTTGTCTCATCCGCACGTGCACATTGTTCAAGTGCACGTAGCGGATGAACTTGTACCGCCCGACGGAGTGGCGATATTGGCGCGTCTGGACGCGCAACACGTAAGAACATACTTGGATGAGTACGCGTACACGCGTCAGCCGTATCACTCAAGCTTTACCAAGTTCAAACACGGTTTCCAAAATAATTTCGGCGCGTTTTACGTATACTCCGTGTTTAATCCGCGCGACAAACTTGTTACATTTGCTCAGGTTTACAATTCGGCCGCCAAAATGGCTCGAGTCGAACCACAGGGTTATCTTTTGCAATACTTGATGCTTCATCGTTTCTCGCCGTTACTAAACACCAACAACGCAAAGATGGAGCGTTTGAAACAAAAAGTTGTGCTAACAACTTGCAATCTCGTTGATTTCGCCAAANATNATTNCNTTAAAAAAATTATTTTACGTATAGAGGATGTTCTCACATTTGACGTGGAAAGACACGGTGATATTCAACAAAAACTTGCGGAACAAAATGTATTTAAATCAAATTGCGTAACACTCACGTTTAATTTGCTCATGTGCACAAGTTTGTTGTACAGATTTACCAACTGGACCGCGTACGCCGAAGCCAATATTGGCAACAAACTGGCACTGCTCAAACACGTTTCCAAACAAAATCTTGATACAACATTTGGAAACATAGTGCCGTGCTTTCCGCGTCAAATGTTGAGAACATGCGCCCGAGCTCACTACAGAGTTTTTTTCTTTGCACATAGCCACGACTCAAGGTTGAATTACAAATTTGTCTAATATATGTACGAAAGCTCGAACGAGTCTCGGTCTGTTGACCAGGAGCCCGGATATATAAAGTTAAAAAAATATACAAACAACGGCTTCACAAGCGAACACAACAATTGTCCTCTGCCTCTTTATAACAAAATGTTGTCTTAAGAATGGCAGAATCCAATAAAATTTTTATACAATACAACAATAGCAGAGCCAACAATGTCGAACACAGTAGATATTGTGCGTTATATGATGCAAGTATATGCCACGTGGTCTTCTACCGTGCACTTTTTGAAATTGGAAGCGCGACCGGACGTCACCGAAATTCCGCCTGTTGAAGATTACGCGCACGCGTTTACTTCAAACGCATTTTTGCGTCGCGTTGCCTGTATGCGTCATAATTTATCTTTTGCACCGGCTTACATAAGAGGAACCGTATCTCCGGAAACTCGTTGAAACAATTTTATACTCTACCTAAACGCCTTTTTCAATAGTTTTCCGTTTGTCTCTTAATTTACCTAAGAACATAATCAAACAGCTTTGCTACAAACTCGTTACTTTTATACGCACAAGAATGCAATTGTTTCCCCACAGATTGTACAATTTAACAGGAGAAAACATACACGTGGTCGTTGGTCGTGCACAAAAAGAGCGCGCAACACGGCATTACATTAGAATACGTGCAAAAAACTTTAAAAAATCTGAAAAGGAAAATACGTTCGTGCATCCGTTTGCAAACAAGAATTAATTATTAGACAGACTAGTACCTCGCGATCGTCAAAAATAACCACAACATATCACAGACGAAGACAAATACGACGACGACGACGACAACGACTACCAAAAGGACAACAAAAATAAAAAAAGTGATCACTTCAAGTTGAATAAAAGAAAAGTAAAATTGGAGCAATACAAAACAACTACGCAGAAGGCACCAGCTCCTCTTTTTTTACCGGAAGCGCAACACACACCTCATACGACGAGAAACGGCGGCGACATAGACGACGACAACGACAATCAACAACAGATACTCACCAGGAACAGAAAACAACAAACAAAAACAAAATACAACTACAACAAAAATACAAATTGTCAAGAGACGTTTTACTTTTGATCAAGATTCAATCTTGATACAATACGCCGTAAACACCAAGGAAAACATTACGTTACCCGAAACATTCCAACATCTTCTGGAAACACATCCAAATTTGTATAAACACTACGAAGTAATCCATCTTGTTAAGCGACTTCACAAACTGGCTTACGGTAATTTAAAAAAATTCCCCAAGTCTTATTACACTTATCGACGAGAATTAAATAAAATAAAACAAAAATTAAACACCATGGCAATATCTTCGTTGTCTGCAACAACTTTACAAGAACTATCTACATCTGTAATTGTTGAAACAACTTGTGCTCTACCGCCGCCGCCGCCGCCGCCGCAACAACAATTAGCTATCAATTAGCTAAATTGAAAACTAGTCGTTCTTCAATTTTTCCGCCGTCTTCTCCATTTACGCAACCCGCTACTTATATGCAAAACGATAACAACGACAACGACCACAAACGGGACAACGAAAATGAACAAAAAATACTTGAAATTCCGAACAAAGCACAACAAAATATAATAACAACAAAACAGGTTGTCAAGAAACGTTTTGCTTTTGGTCAAGATACAATCTTAATACAATACGCCGTAAAGACCAAGGAAAACATTACGTTACCCGAAACATTCCAACATCTTCTGGAAACACATTCAAATTTGTATAAACATTACGAACCAATCCATCTCGTTAATCGACTTAGTCAACTGGCGTACGGTAATTTGATAAAATTGACGGAGTCGTATTATACCTATCGACGAGAATTAAATAAAATAAAATTAAAATTGGAACAATACAAAATGACAACGCAGGAAGCTTTAGCTTCTCCTTTACCGATTACGCAACACACAACTGATACGACTGAAAGCAACGACGATGACGACGACAACGACGACGACGACAAAAGCAACGAAAGCGAGGACAGCGTTCCGCTCATACGTCGCTTGTTAAAATAAATGTTACTTCGAACTGAGTAAATTTTCAAATACCATGTCGACAAACGACTGTCGCACCAACAGGTAAAAATACAACTACAACAAAAACAAAACATATTTATTGTATATACTTATCTAATATACTAACACGTTACTACACATTTTTATTTTAATTTGAAAAAGGCCGTATAAATAACAAATAATCAAAAGAGACCCGCACAGCCTTAAACCACTGATCAAAGGTAGTAAATTTAATAAACAATTTTAATATAATTTTCAAAGTAGTTTACAATAGATTACATTTTTTATTCAATAAACTAAATAGTACAAATTGTGAGACATCATCGAGTGAGATATGTTTAAAGAGGGAAGAGAGTTTTTTTAAGGTACCTTTGTTACCAGGGGTCACCGACAAGTTTTCAAGAATCTTAAAGTCAATGAAATTCAGAGTCTCCTACAGAAATGTAAATTCTTTAAATAGTTACATCAAATACATAAAGACACTCTCGATCGTGAGAGGAACAGTAACGTTGTCTATAAAATTAATTTTTCTTCTTGTGACGCCTCTTATGTAGGCCAAACAGTAGACAATTGTGCACAAAACTGTCTGAACATCAACGTAATTTNTATCAGAACTATGAGCGTCAGTCTGTCGTCAGTAAACATCGGAGTGATTTAGGACATAATTTTGCTTGAGATGACGTTCAGATTCTTGATAAGAAACAGTTTTACCATAGGAGACTCATTTCTGAAATGTTACACATAAAGATGCAGAAACACGACATTAATTTAATGAAAGATACAGATTTGCTGGATCCTATTTATACCCCTNTAATTTTAAAATTGAACAAATAATCTTGTCGTCCATGCTCTCTTCTCCTCCTCGGGCTTGTCTTTTCCCCTCTGCCGGCTCTTTGCCTTGTTTTCTCGCATTTGCGCTTTACCCGTCATGCGAGATGTTCGTACATTGTCCGTTGCCGCGTGTGATCGATGTGAAAGAACTCAATGACTTCGTAATTAATTAACCAGTTTTTCAATAAGTTTATGGTTAAATTTCAATTTTAGGACTAATTTGACTCTGTATTAATTAATTAATTTATTTAATTGACTTCAAATTTTGATGCATGATTTCTAACTTTTGACTCATACCTAGTGATTTTTTATATAATTTTTGTAATGTTTCTCACAATTTCACATTACAATTTTTACTTTTTCTCTTATAATTACTTCTCATAAGTTTAATTAATTTCTTTAGCAAATACCGATGCACAGACCATTCGATCTAACAACGTTTGTTGTTTTGTGCTTACTTGGCGTGACTTCTCTCACATGTTGACAATCGGCGATGACTTTAATAATTTAAAGGTGTGTATGCGAATTGCGTTATGTTATATTATTACTTTTATTTCAATATGTATTTACATTCTTTTTTTCTTTTTCTTTTTGTATTTTATTCAGTGGTGCTGAAGATGATCAAAAATAAATGATCGAAACGTTCACCATATTAAAATTGTTTATTAAATTTACTACTTTTGATCAGTGCTTTAAGGCTGTGCGAATCTATTTTGATTATTTTTATTTTACAAGTACTACTACCACATACTTAAAATTCACTTGTACCAATAATACTACTAGAATATAATATTACGTAGATATAAAGTTAATATTATTTAACCTTATATTATAATCACAAACAAAAAAACCCAAAAATACAAAAAAATTAAAAAAACCCAAAAACCAAAAAACATTTCAAAAAAACAAATAAAACAAAAAAAACTAAGACTTAAATTAATTAAAAACACGTTTGTGTTCCGACCCCACCTCCTCGCTGGTAAGAGTCGGGCAACGTTGACGCTTTTTCAGCGTCAACGGCTAACGGGGCTCCGGATTTTTAATTATTTTGCCAAAGCGTCAGTATTTTCTACAGTTGCTCATAAAACAGTTACAATTTTCGCGATATTTTATTTAATTCAAAAATCAGAACTTGTTACATATTTGAGATAAACTTTTCAACCATAAGACTTTGAATAAAATTCTTTGAGATGTACAACTTTGGCTAAAACCATTTTATCAAATTTTGAAATTTCAGATTTTTTGTCAAAAACAATACCAAATTTTTTTTAAATTAAAATTAAAACTTAAAATATATACAACGTTGTACTTACCTTTACTTTGCACTGTCGCGTTGTCTCTTAGTTTTTAATTTTTATTTATATTATTATTTTACATTGTTCTTTTTTAATTGTAATGTTGTTTTCTCTAGATTTCAGTTATAGGATAAGTCAGATTTTTTAAAAAAGTTGACAATGTGAATTGTAGAGGAGACATACAAGAATCGATCCCACTAGGTTACTTTTTCTAGTTTCTAAGCTATAAGTTTTCAAAGTTTAAAAGTCGAGAACTTTGACCGCGGTCAATTTAACCCACAGGAAGAGTAGGATACGACATGGTCTGCTGGATGCTTGAACCTGATCTCAATTTGGTTCAACACGAAAGTAAATAAAGTGATGGTCCTTGGTGCAGTCGACAGGTCTCAGTGAGGACTGCTTTTTTCTAAAGTTACAGCCCCTTAGCTTTTTGTTGTAAAAACTAAAAATTTTTTAAAAATTTAAAATTCGAACAAGGTAAAATTTGACAAAATACTTCAAACAAGGTGTAGATCTCAACAAAAGAAGACAAAAACGTCCTACAGTCCGACTTTCTATCTTGAATATTGTAGAACTTACGGAAATTTAAAAATTTGAAATTAATAAAGAACAAGAAGAAGATTTCTTCGGGCTCTGAAGTCTTTTAAACTAATAAATGAAATATCGGGTAGTAAAAGCCGTTTGCAGGATGTTATGCAGAATGTGCTTCAATATATGTATATGTATACACATATACGATGAAATAATTTTTTTCCTCCATATAGGATGCGGGATTTGCATCACGTATATATAGAGGACCCCGTATACCCCCCTAACTAATTTTA
>NW_018021224.1:47559-55158 GCF_002006095.1 Pseudomyrmex gracilis
CTATATATACGTGATGCAAATCCCGCATCCTATATGGAGGAAAAAAATTATTTCATCGTATATGTGTATACATATACATATATTGAAGCACATTCTGCATAACATCCTGCAAACGGCTCTTACTACCCGATATTTCATTTATTAGTTTAAAAATTTGAATTTAAAAAGTCAGAATTTCGACAACTGCTTCAGACAAAAGTTGTAGATCTCGACGAAATCTATGAAAAAGGTCATGTAAGATATACATTAGTTTTGAGTATTTACAAAGTTATGAAAGTAAAACCAACAACGGCAAAATTGAGGCATAAGCTTCAGACAAAAGTTGTAGATCTCGACGAAATCTGTCGAATAGGTTGTGACCGGGGTTAGGATCTAATTTGGCCGGGTACTCACGTTTTACGCCCTTTTTATCACGGTCGCCAGGTATTTTCCCTTCTAAATACCAAGGAATCTGATCTGCGCCAGGGGTTGAGTTCCTACGACGCCCTCGCTGAGAACAGGATCGACGCTTCTCATAGGGGTACACCGGGTACACAGATCGAATAATAACACACAATGTTTGTACTTTACAAACTATTGGTATATTTTATTGTTCACTTTACTGTCAAGTTTACATTGACAATCTACTGTACACTGTATACTCTTATTGTGCACTATCTATACGCATTACGAGTGTCTCGCCAACTTTTTATATCCGTTTTCTACAACACGTCTGTATGCTACGGATGTTGTGATTCGACTGACTCGGCGCCGCGCGCCTTCTTGTTCCCCGAGCGTCTACTCCGCCGCTGCGAAGTAGTACCGTCTGCTCATGCGCGGTCTTTGTCGCTACAACCTGAACCTTGAGCATAAGGTCTCCCGCTTTGTGTGTGTTTTGTGTGTGTGACTACAGTATGAATGGTGTATGGTTTAGTTCTTATTCGCGTGTTTGTGTGTGTGTGTCGTATGAATGAAATGTGTGGCTTAAGCGCTGGAATTTTGTGTAAGTGATGTGTGTGTGGTGCCTAACTGTTTGACGTGTGAATGATTGCTTAAACGTGGGTCTGAGTGTGTATGTGGTATGGACGGGAAAATGTATACTAAGCGCTGTATATGTGTGTGTGTTGTGTGTGTAACAACTGTGTGTCAAATGTGTGTCTCCCTACTTATGTGGGTGTTTGTCTGTATATGTATTGTGTGATGAATGTTGTGATTAACAAGTGATACTATGGGTGTGTGGTGTGTGTATCGAGTGTGTGTGTTTGTGTTATGTATTGCCCCTTATCCATGTGTTTGATGACGTATGTGGTATGCCTGAAAATTCCACCTTAACGGCTGTAAGTTTGTATACGTGATGTGTATGTGATGTGTGGACGTTTGACATAGGTTTTTTCTCTTATGCTCGAAGTTTCCCTTTTTACGCAGTGATCGGGTAAATACCTTCCCAAATTAAGCCATGACACGGTGTACGTGTCCTGTGTGTGCGTGTGTGTGTTAGTGTTCGTGTTTTTTGTTTGTGTTGTTTGTTTGTGTATGTAACAAGTGTGTGTTTTGTGTTACTGAAGAGTGTAAAAAACGTGTGTCTGTGTTGTTACGTTCTGCAGACTCCACGGTCCCCTTTTTGCTGCGACGCGACGCGCCAATGCATAGCAAACCCTTTTTTTTATAATAAATAACTCGAACGGGTCTCCTATCGTTTGAAAATTTAAAACTCCAAACGATAGGAGAACAAACGAAAATTATATCGGCGCCCGGAAAGATAAACTGCGCTTAGCAATAACACGAAATTTTAGATAACTATTCGAGCAGCTTTCCAAACAAACCCGGATATCTCCGGGTCATGAAAACGCCGGTCATAAAAATTAGAGCGACCGGTGCGAATAGAACCTCCGGCATTTTTATTACAAACAAACAACAAAGGGTCTATGCAGCGTGAGCGAAAAGACAACACTTTCCCTTTTTCCTTCCCCAAAAAATCGGACGAGGCGACCGAGAGATCGTCGCCGATTGGCGATCTCGCAAGTTGCCCGACCGACTAATTAACAAATAGGAACCAGCAAAGCTCAACTGAGTTCCCGATTAGAAGAGTCCTCGCTTACTCAAAACAGTATATAAGCCAGGGCTCTCGGAATCGGAAACTCAGAAAGAATCGCGCCGCGTATCCAGAAAAATTTACTGATTCTGCCGGGAGTGCCGCAGCAAAGTTGCGACGCATACAAGTTACAAGTGCAAGTGCAACCAGTGTGCCGAGAATCCACCGAACTATTTAGCCAGTCGTACGGGCCAAAGGGGTGAAGGAAATCGCACCACCAGTAGCAGCAAGTAATAAGTCCACCCACAAATTTTAATCGGGAGTTCCACTAGTTAAAAATCCAACTCGAGGTTAATACTCGGAACCTACCAGTGACGCATAACCGCCTAAAAGCATCGCGAGAATATAGCTCTTTTGCTTCTCCGCAGTCAATTCCTCATTTGACCACCCTCGCCGGGAGGGCAGTTCGCGACTCTAGTCGTGAATAGCGCCCGGCCGAGGAGTCAATTCCTTATTTGACCACTCTCGCCCGGAGGGCAGTTCGCGACTCTAATCGTGAATAGCAACCGGCCGAGGAGTCAATTCCTCATTTGACCACCCTCGCCGGGAGGGCAGTTCGCNGTCGTGAATAGCAACCGGCCGAGGAGTCAATTCCTCATTTGACCACCCTCGCCGGGAGGGCAGTTCGCGACTCTAGTCGTGAATAGCAACCGGCCCAGGAGTCACTTCCTCATTTGACCACCCTCGCCGGGAGGGCAGTTTGCGACTTTAATCGTGAATAGCAACCGGCCGAGGAGTCAATTACTCGTTTGACCACCCTTGTCAGGAGGGCAGTTCGCGACTCTAGTCGTGAATAGCAACCGGCAAAGAGAGAGAGAGTTAGCCCTTTCTCCCTTTTCTTTTTTTTGACAACTCTTCTTTGATCAAGTTCTGATGTCAGCAGAATGAGAAATCAGTTCCGAATGTTAACCTCGTTCACATTTTTACAATAAATAATAACTTGCTAAGAGAACCTCTCGTTTAAGTGAAACCCCGCCGTTCGCATTCCAACCGCCGGCACCGGCGGCACCGACAAAGTCAAAAATTGCAACGAGCGGCAGCGCTCGCGATAAACAAAGCGGAGCCGACCAGGCCCATTGACGCCACCTCCCCTCCGACATTAGGAAACGATTCTGGCAGCGACAATAGGATAGAAAACCCCACCGATATACATATAAATCAATTGCACGCGCACTCACACTCATCGACACCTTCGGAACACGCACACACAGGTACACATACACACAACGATTTGTGGTATAAAACTCCCTCTTATTTACCTGTAACCCCCGATCCTCCCGCTGAAAATCCCGCGGACCTGCAATCCGCCCCGACTCCTTCACCTCCCCCTCGCTCTCCTTCCCACGAACCATCTACATCTAGAGACGAACCCGTAGATGATCGATCCTCCGACTCAACACGATCAACCACCCCTCCGCTCGATCCTAGATTACAATCCTTTCTCCGATTAGCATCCACTTATAAAAAAGCAAATCCGGAAAGAATCCCCTTCGTCCTTGACCTTCTAACAACAAATCCTTCCGAAATCTTCCGGGTAATAACCACCACTCCAGCTAGAAAACTCCTCCCAGTTAAATTCCCTTATATAGATGATATCCGTTTAGTTCCCTTCCACCATTTTTATACAATGTTCCTTCCAAGTTTCGCAAAAATCCAGGAAATAATAGAAATTGATCTGGAATGATCTCTACACCACGAATCGGCGTCTAAACATGCTACCGACACAGTTACACCTGTAAAACCCCGCCGGAGGCCCCTCACACACACTTCGCGTCACGTATCCACACATATATATATGTATACCCCCTCTCCAGCTTCCGAGCGATGACCCTCCGTTTCAATGTAAAATTCGCGATACCACATTTATCCACTCAAATACACATCTCAAAATTGTAATCCTAACACCCATTACATGAATAAATTAATATCATATGTATTATAATTTTTCCGTTTAATTAAGACGACCTCTCATCATTCCACATCCTCAATTGATCGCACGGTCTCGTCCTTAATCCGTGGAGTTAATTCTCCAGACTTGAAAAGAGACCAACGAGTCAGTGTTTGCTAGACAGAGTAAGATCGGCGTACGCCGTTGACCTGTCGACGAGCATAAGCAAACTCGCTTGACTCTGTTGCAGCGGGATCGCCAACCTGCTGTGCGGAGATAGACAGAGAAATAACAGCTCTCTGTTACTCCACCATAGCCCGACCGTAACCGTGGGCCAGGACGTAACAGTGTGTTAAACTTGTTTTCCCCTTTTTCTTTTACATTAAACAAAACGCTTTCCTTACAGGTACGAACTAAAATTTCCTGACTGCGCTCGCTGCGACCACGACGTTACACGCTATACGCCAACTACACTTATACTAAACAAAGTATGCTTACAGAATAAAGTAAAGTATATAAAACACATCTTCATGCATACATCTATAAAAAAATGAAATGAAATAAAATATAACAAGGCAGAATAAAACGCAACGTGTGTGATAATGTTACAACACAATCGCCTATCCAGCCAGACTGTGCGTCTTCTTCACGTTTCTTTGTCTCCTTCTTCACCTTCGAGCTCCTTCCTTGGGGACACCGGCTCAAACTCCGGCGACTCCGGCTCTTCCTGCCCCATTTCAACTTTTTGCGCCATCTCTGGCACCGGCTGTGGTGTACCCTGAGGGTCGGGTGACAAGGTCATGTGAGTTATACCTTAGTTTTGAATATTTACAAAGTTATGAAAATAAAACCAACAACAGCAGAATTGAAACATAAGCTTCAAACAAAAGTTGTAGATCTCGACGAGATTTATTAAAAAGATCATATGACTCGACCCTCTAACTCTAATGTTTTAGGAGTTATGAATTTTTGAAAAATACTGAATTTTTTTTATGTGCTCAATCAATGTAACTTTTGATGAAACGCACGCAAACAAAATATGAGACTAGTATTTGAACTTTTAATTTTTTCCTTCCTACGTGGGTCACACTCGTCGCATGTTACAAACTAGAATAAGAGAACATAAGAATCATATTAACAGAAACTCCACTCAAAGTTCTGTTATAACGAAACACAGGATTAATCTCACTTATGATTTTGACTGGGATAGTGTAAAACTAATGGACCACGAAAGATCGTATTACAAACGGTTAATATCAGAAACTTTACACATTAAAAATTAACATCATGGTCTCAATCTACACAGCGATACAGAAAATTTAGACAAATCTTATTTACCATTCATCGATAACCAACCTGTCTTGCCCAAATAAATTATATCCGTTTAATTTAAATTTCATCATCCCAGCGCTTTCTGTTATCGCGTTCGTGCGATCCTCACTTTAGTCATCATGTTACTGTGAGTGAGATGTCCTGTCGATTCTACTACGATCTTGTTCGACATTTTTCTTATTCTAAAACATCACACACATTTTTTAAGTTTTATGTATATCATAATTCATAATTTATAATTATTTTTTGTATCTTTTTTGATCAATGTTTTGCACATATTTTTAGAATATTTATAAAGACCCAAAACTAGGGTCAAAACGTTTATATATGTCATCTCAATAAACATCACACATATACACAGACACTTGTCAACTTAATATATTTACACATCTACGTCCGTGTCATTGCTCCAACTGCCATATTTACATTATTATATTTTAAAATATTTGGAGCCCGTCTTCTTTACAATTTCTAATTTTTTTATTCAACAAACTTAGAAAAATTTTGAAATCTGCAGCGCGTAGTCCTAGAAGAAAGTAGGTTGCGGGGGCAAAGCCCCCGCTGGAGTTTGGAGGCGGAGCCCCCGATTGGGGGTTTGGGGGCAAAGCCCCCAAAAAAGGGAGTGCAGGGGGCGAAGCCTCCGCTTGAGGGTTTGGGGGCAAGACCCCCATAAAGGGGGTCCCAAAGGGGCAAAGCCCTCCACTAAGATAAAGCAATATAAATTTAAAAAATAAAGTAAAATAATATTAACTAGAATAATGTGAATTAAATATTGATAGTGTAAAAACAGTAGTAATAATCCAAAGCCCCGTTTGCTATTAACGCTGAAAACATGTCACCATTGCTCGACTTTTACCAACGAGGAGGTGGGGTCGGAAACGTGCGCGAACAAGCGCGCGTTTTTAACAATCGTTTTTTTGTTTTTTTGTTGGTTTTTTTGTTTTTTTGTTGGGTTTTTTGTTTTTTTGTTTTTCTGAATAGGTTTTTGTGTTTTAATGTTTTTTTGTATTTTTGTGGTTGTTTATTTATATAAGTATATAATGAAGTGTGGTTAGTAAAATGTGTTAGTAAATGTGGTTAAAAATATAAAAGTGATTAGTGTGTTATTTGCAACAATATAGTAGTGTATTATGTTAGTAATAAATGTTAGTATTGTTAGGAGATGTTACTATTAAGTTGTGTTATATATGTATCGTCTACATATAGTTTGGATTTGTTTTAATTCGCATTAATCAAAATGTCCAAAAATTTGAGACAATATGAGCGACATCTCGTATTCGTCAATTTTTTGTTTTATAATTTCGAGCTCTTTTGTATGCTCGTAATATGCTTTTGGCGGATACTTAATGTCTTTAAACGCCAAGTTTTGCAAACGTTTTACAAGATCGATCGGCTTGTAAACTTAGTACAAACGTTGGTTTGTTTCTACGAGATGTTCGTACGTTTGAGGAAACGTTATTTTGTTTGGTTGGAGATTTAGCGCGTATCTGATTAAAGTCGTGTCGCGGTCATAGGCAAAACGTCTGGCAATGAATTGATTATTCTGATTGTTTGTTTTAGCAGTAGCACAATGTTTTTTATGTTTTGTTGCTATGACTTTTGGTTTTCTCGGCGTGAGTTTCTTTTTTGATACCGTCTCAATAATTACAACGCTGCTGTCGTTGTGCGTCGTTTGTACTTGTGTATCAGCAACATTATTGTTTGCAGGAGGCGGCGGTGGCGGTGGCGGCGGAAAACAAATAGCACGAGAGGGACCTGGAGTGAGAGAGAAAGAATTTGTTTGTTCCCGCATGCTTATGTTGAATTCTCTTTTCAATTTTGCTCATTGCCTGAAGGCGGCTGCGGTCGTATCGGACGAGGTAAAACTCGATCTACTTGGATTGGTTTTTTTAATTGCACACATGATTTTATGCGACTTTTAAGAGATTCTAACGTATTTTTCGCTGTGGTTAGGTTTTCCGCGTCTCGCGGTGTATGCGTCACCGTTGACCACGTGTATAAATGCGCTGTTGAAGAAAAAAATCTCGACGGAAAAATTTGAACAGATGGTAATTTCGCGCGTAGTGCATTTTCGACATATTCAATGTGATTGTCCGGTATTTGTATGGAATTGCGTACGCTAAGACCGAATGGAGTTTTCGGTTCAAACAGTATGGTGTGGATCAAAATATTCAATCTGGCGTCACTGTGTCTTTGATGCGTATCGGAGACTGTGTGATGTGCTCTCGTCTGTACGCGTAACGCGAAAAAAATGAAGACAATGTCAATGCATTGTTTGCTGTTATCGGTTGTATATCATGTACATCTG
>NW_018021224.1:55623-59000 GCF_002006095.1 Pseudomyrmex gracilis
AATTGTCAGTACCAAGAAGCGACTGATATAAAATAGTTCTTGTATTCTCATTAAAAATGCCCGTTTGCTCTATTTTTAACTCGACGTTTGCGTGTTTCTCTACGTCAATAGTCAAAACTTCTTCCAATCTGTACACAACGCGTTGCGCGCAATAGATGTAGACAAAATCGGTGAGATTTTCAATTCTTGACCGAGTAATTGCGGCCAACGTTTGCAATGTTTTGTCATCTTTAAATTGTTGGAATCCATGGCAGAGTAAATAAAGCGGGAAAAATCCAATGGGTTCTGCTCTGGCCATTTTGGCAACTGAATTATACGCCTGCACAAAAGTTACAATTTTGTCGCAATCCAACAAAATTGTGTAACTATAAAACCCTCCGTAGATATGCAGAAATCCGTGATTAAATTTTGTAAAAGCACAGTAATATGGTCGCGCGTACGCTTTAGTGTGAGTATGCGGTCTCAAGTTGTCGGGATTGACATTAGACAGTACGACAACTCCTTCCAGAGGTTGTAACTTATCCGCTCTATGAATTTGCACTATATGAACGTGCGGATGGGAAACGTGCATTAAATTGTGCAAAATACTTCTGGCCGTTGGCCGCTTTTAATCCGTGCAGACTAATACAAAATCTAACGTACGTCATACCGCAATATTGCCGCAAATGTTGGGATGCCGCGCGCAGATGTTGTGTAAAACTTTGTGCGTACGTCGGCCAGTCTGTCGGATAAATATTGTACTGATTTTTGGCGCACAACTTGGCGTTTTTTGCATCGGTTTTCGCCGACTTGCTGTGCGCCGGCAAATCTCAGATGGCTGGCAATACTATGCAATCAAGAAAGGCGCGATGTACTTGCGCCAGCGGAGTCATCGTGGAAGCACCATTTTTAAAAAAGTCCGATGTCTCATCGTATTGGAACACGCAGTAAAGTGGCAAATTATCCAAATATCCTAACGTAAATTCATGTAAATTATCGTCGGGATTAACATTCTCGGATTCAACGATAACATGAGGATATTTCATTACGGATTGCAATACGCGTAAATTCGGGAACAAGTCGTCCCGTTTTTGCAAATATTTAATTACCTTTGTGTTCTGTGAAGCAGATATCAAAGTATTCTCCGTAAGCAATTGAAATCGCAAAGAAGATTTGTAGGGCTTCAACGACGAGCAAGAAATTACAACAGAATCTATGTCCGACGTTATTTGAATGTCTCCATCCGGAAATTCGCCCGCAATATTTCGATAAGTAATCGGTCGACAATTTGGAATATGCGCCATTTGTAAAAATTCATTATTTTGCTTAAAGAATAAAAAATATTGTTCAATTATGTTAAAACAAACAAGTTGCAACAATTGAAGTTTTGGATCACAGTCGCAGATCTAATCAATGAAAAAAACGTGTTTTTTGGTTTGTAATGCTTTGCAATTATAAAGTGCGTAAATGTAACAAAATATTCAGAAACTAGTCGTCTAGACAAAGCGAAAAAGCCTTCAAACACCTCTCTATCTTTTTCCGTTAAAAAAATACGCGTTTTTTTTCTTTCTACACTTTGGTTTTAAAAATTGCGTAAATGTAATTAGGTGGTCTTCAACTATTCGCCGAGACAAAGACAACGAGCCATCGATCACCTTTGTAGCTCTATTTGTTTGAAAGTTACACTTGCTGTATACCTCTATCGCAGCAGGGTGCAGAGTGATTTACGTTCTCGAAAACTTAAAAATATCAAAACATGATTTTGACAAAAGTTGTAGATCTTGACGAGATCGATCGAAAAGGTCCTATACTTTGACACTCTATCTTGAATATTTTAGAAGTTAAGAAAAATTTTTTTTAAGTCAAAATCAAACAAACTAGTATCTAGTATCTAGTATTATCTAGCATCCAATGTCTTCTAGTATCAAGTATCTTCTAGATACTAGTATCTAGTATCTAGTATCTAGTATTTGATGAATCAGGACGACTTTGACATTTGACTGCCACAACATAGTATAAGATGTGATAGGTTAGGTTAGGTTGTGACCGGACGACCCCCAAGGTTCGCAAGGTCGCGAACAGCTTGGCTTGTCTGATGTCAAACTTTGGGGGTCCCAAGGAGAAAGTTCGCCGTCTCTATGTGAACGTGGTGCACGCGGTGGCCCTGTACGGGTCACCGTTGTGTGCGGACGTAGCGGTAAGAGCCGGCGAACGGAGCAGGTTGGCTCAGCTACGTTCCGCTCAGAAAACGGCGGTACTCCGCGTTGTGTGCGGGTACCGCGACGTCTCCACGGAGACGGCGAATGTTTTGGTGGGTGTGCCTCCGCTAGCCCTCCTCGCGTAGATATACTCGGCCCAATATCACAGTCGGGTCGAGCTGTTGCGGGAGGGCTTGGAAGAGAACCAACTGGCGGAGGCATTGGCTCAGTCGGAGCGTCAGGCCCAAGACCAGCTGCGCCAACGGTGGGTGCAGCTTCTGGACGAGCCGTGGGTGGCCGTCCAGAGGGTCGTTGCGGGTGCCCGGCCCTTCATCAATCACTGGCTGGACAGTTGCACGGGTCGCTTGACCTATCGGGTTACGCAGGTGCTCACCGGACATGGGTGTTTCGGTGAGTACCTGCACAGGATAAGTAAGGAGCCGACGACGCAGTGCCACGAATGCGGGGCGGCCAGTGACACGCCGCAGCACACTCTGGAAGAGTGCCCAGAGTGGGCAGAGGAGCGTCGTGAACTGGTCGCCAAGACGGGTGAACCCCCGTCTTTGGGAGCCCTCTTCAGAGCATTAGTCTCTGGGGAGGAGGACGTAGGACACGCCGCCGTCTCCTTCTGCAAGACGGTTATGCTGCGGAAAGAGGAGGCTAAGCGTGCCAGGGAGCGGAAGCCCGGCAGAGTGAGGAGAAGGAGAGGGGCAGGTGCGCCCGGCCACGCCGCCGATCGCGCGCGTCGACGCCCTCCCTCACCACAACCAGGATGACGCTAAGTCCGGGGGGGCTGCCTCCGTTCGTAAGGAGCGCTGCTTGTCTCCTCCCTCGGACGGAGTATAGCGTTGAATCGCGGGGGGTAGGTAAAAGTTAGGGCCGCGGGCGCGAGGAGGCCGGGTCCCTCTCATGACCCCCAACGGCACTCCATACTTTCACCACGAAGCCAAAGAGCAAGCCAGGTGGAAGCCTGGCTCAACCATTGCATAAGGCTCACTTAGGAGGGGCGACAAGGTGTGGGTAAGCCGCACTTTGTCGCCAAGTGTTATATTATATGGGGCGTGTTTCGTTTGACCACAGTACGATTTGACACCAAATTAATGGACACAAAATTATTGGACACAGATTTATTCGACACCAAATTATTTGACACCGTACGATTCGACACCAAATTATTCGACACCGTACGATTCGACACCG
>NW_018021224.1:59544-62986 GCF_002006095.1 Pseudomyrmex gracilis
CGGTGTCGAATCGTACTGTGGTCAATAGAGTATCGCTTTATTATATGGAGAGGTAAGTGTAAACCTTCTCCCCACGAGACGCAGAGAGCGTGGGAGGAGGTCCCGAATTGTTCTACCCTGAGATACCGGTGCCTCCTCGCCAGTAGCGCAGAGTAGGCTCATCGGGGGGTTTTAGTGGGTAGCCTTCCTCTTTCCGGAGGGAGTCCCACATAACCCTGGCTTCCCCCAAGACCAGGATATCTATAAAGGATTTCCCCTCGTCAAAAAAAAAAAAAAAAAGGTTGTGACCGGACGGGACTGTCTTTAGCGCACTGATTTACGGTTGCCACCTACTTTTACTAACCAAGTAAGAAGGATACAACTCTTTTGGTCTGTTGTAGGAACGGACTCAGCAGATGAACAAAATCCAAACTTGCCGCCCTTGCCTTTGGATCTCCTCTGCTTACGGATTCCGGATGATAACTGCGGACAATGGACCTCTGGTACGGCCTCTGTTCCTTCAAAGTTTAGGTGATATGAAATAATCACTCACTGAGTTTATGACTTGTATAGTTTATAAAATGTTTATTAACATTTGTTACTACTAACAATTTTCTCGTGTTACAAAGTTATATATACAGAACGCGTTATTCACAACCGATTTCCGGTATCGCGTACTTTTATGCTTTTGACACTTACAATGAGCGCGACACGCTTTTACTACTACCAATTTGTTTTAGGACGTTCGTGTACGTCTCTGAGCGGACTCGTTTTTTATTACGCTGTTCACTTAGTGAGCGCTCGATTCCAACTCCCGTGCGGTGCGCTCGGCTTCTCCACGAAGGCCCGCTTCTCCCACCAGTCGTTTGCGCATGCGCACAACCCAGACAAAAATTAGAATTTTCTAAAAGTGACAAATTTTGATTTGAGACGTTTATTTGGTCACAAATAAACGCTCTGGTTCAATTTCATCAACAACTAAAATTTTTGTCAAAGTTAGGTTTTTGAACCAACAGGTGTATTTTCCAAAAATTCGTGATTTTGATCAAACACGCCGAGTTCACTTTAGAAAATCCTATTTTCGTCTTAACTCCAACCACTTTGCAAAGTTAGTACTTTTGTCAAGATTCGAGGTAAACACCTAACTCCCTGATTGTTGCTTAAACTCAGCGTAGCACTTAATCTTACGCAGAATCGCACNTCGGNGCGGTTTNGCTAACAATTATAACTTTTACCCAGGGTTAGGTTCTGGCTCAACTACTTGAAGTAAGTACCTAACATACCAGNTGTTGGTGAAACTTGNTNAGGCACCTACTCTAACGCAGACTTGGCCACTGGCGCAGTTTTACTAATAACTACATTTTTACTCAGGGTTAGGTTCTGACTTACACACCTGCGGTAAGTACTGTTACGTCCTGGAGACTCCACGGTCCTTTTTTTCCGGCAACGCGACGCGCCAGCGCATAGCAACCCTTTATTTTTTTTTTTGTCAATAATAATAAATAATTTGGACGGGTCTCCTATCGTTTGGAAACTTAAAACTCCAGACAATAGGAGAATAAACAAAAATTATATCGGCGCCCGGAAAGATAAACTGCGCCTAGCAATAACACAAAATTTTAGATAACTATTCGAGCAGCTTTCCAAACAAACCCGGATATCTTGTGACCAGGGTTAGGTAATAACAATGGATGAGACTCACAATTTTTCGTCCTTTCTTGACGGTCGCCAGGTGTTTTACAGCTACCAGCTTCCTCCAAACACCAAGGATTTCAACAGATGCTCGATGCAGTCCTTTCCCTCTTTTTCCAGCCGACGTGGGCCTTTCCGGGATATCGGGATAAACCAAGACACAACGCACCTCACAAATATGACTTTGTTTTCTATTACGTTTATTAAGCACCAAATACTTATAATATAAAACTCCTACTTTTCGTACATTACATAAACTTTAAGATATCGAAAATTTAATGCAAAATGAGCCGCGAAGAGCTTGTTAATTTCGCATCCGCATCCGCACCTTGCGAGAGCTCTATATCGACTGACTCTCCTCGCCGCCTTCTCTGACCGCGCAGCTTCGACTCCCCACTCCTCCCATTCTAGGGGCGCGAATAAGGGTAAGTATGTGTGTGGTGTGAATGGTTGTGTGTGTGTGTGACATAGACAGTGTGTGTTGCTTTTCTTAATTGTACGTTAGTGTGTATACGTGACATAATTTGAACGAACGACTTAACACCTAAAATTGATGTGAACGGACTATGTTTGACCTTCTAACTCCCGTAGTGTGTGTGTGAGTTCTTATTCGTTGGTGTGTGTGTGCGTCTTGATTTACTGTGTATGTACGAGTTAACGTCTGGCGATTGTATTTGTGGAATGTATGTGGTTCTCTGGTATGTGTGTAGTACGTAAGAGTGCTTATTCTTGTATGTATGTGTGTCTCTTGGCTGGTCGTATGTATGTGACTTAAGACATGATTTCAGTGTGGATGGAGTTTACATGACTCTCCAATACTTGTGGTGTATATGTGTGACCTTATGTGTGTATAAGTGTATTACCTTTGAGTGATTGTGAGGGTGCGAGTTAAGGTGTGTGTGTGTGTGTACATATTGTGAGTTTGAATCCTGACTGATTGGTGTATGTTTGAGTCGTTATCTGTTTACTCTTTTTCTGGGTGTGTACTTATGTGTATGTGTGACTTAACGCATGGGATTGTGTGTGTGTGTTGCGTAGGAGTATAATGTGTGATTAATGTGTGTTTGAGTGTTTATTTGTGTCTTCAGTTGTATATGTGTATTTAACTGTCTATTTGTTTGTTTGTTTGTTTTGTGTGTGTATAAGTGTATGCGCAAGCGGCCTTAGACTTTTCCCTAGCTATCTAACTCAAAACAAAAACATTTTGCCCTTAACGGCTAACTAAGCAAAAAAAGAAAAAAAACACAAATCTATCAGCCTGGCATCACTAACCGTGACGACTACATCCCTTAACTGGGACTTACACGTTCTGACTTAATATTAATTCTTAGTAAACTTAAACAGCACCGTTTGTATCTTAACAGACTAATACAAATAAAGAGTTAATAACGTAGAACTAATACTGTCGGATTACTATACACTAACACACGTCTAAATATAACTCCAATTAGTCAATAAAAAAACGACAAAATAATACTATATAAAAAAAATAAAAAAGATAAACAAACATTTCGTCTTAACTGTTATTCTTATTCTACGTGCTCTTGCTGGCCGTCCTCCGCAGCCTTAATCCTTTCTTCCTGTTGACCGTCCTCCAAGTCCTGGAGAAGCCGTTTCAATCCGTGGTCCAAGTAGTGATGGTTGTCCTCCGGCTGCCTCTGGGCCCCGGGTGACAATCTCCGGGTCATGAAAACGCCGGTCATAAAAATTAGAGCGACCGGCGCAAATAGAAACTCCGGCATTTTTATTACAAACAAACAACAAGGGGTCT
>NW_018021224.1:64111-70294 GCF_002006095.1 Pseudomyrmex gracilis
AAGCGGAGCCGACCAGGCCCATTGACGCCACCCCTCAGACATTAAGAAACGATTCCAGCGGCGACAATAGAATAGAGAAACCCACCGATATACATACAACTGAATCGCACGCGCACTTACACTCACCGACGCATTTGCAACGCACACACAAACACACATACACACGACGATTCGTGGTATGACGCTCCTTCCTACTCACCAATAACTCCCGATCCTCCCGCAGACGTTCAATCCTTCCCTTGTTCGCCTGTGAACAATCCGCCCCTTTCACCTCTTCGCTCCTCTTCTCCTACGCACTCCGAACCCGCTCATCCCGCAGAAAATCCCGCGGATCTGCAATTCGCGCCGACTCCTCCACCNCCTCCTCGCTCTCCTACCCCTGAACCCGCGAACGATGAATCCTCCGAGTCGACACGATCAACCACCCCTCTGCTCGATCCTAGATTACAACACTTTCTCCGATTAGCCTCCACCTATAAAAAAGCAAATCCGGAAAGAATCCCCTTTATAATCGACCCTCTAACTACAGATCCTTTCGAAATCTTCCCGGTAATAACCACCACTTTAGCTAGAAAACTCCTCCTAGTTAAATTCTTTTATATAGATGATATCCGTTTAGTTCCCGTCCACCATTTTTATACAATGTTCCCTCCAAGTTCCGCAAAAATCCAGGAAATAATAGAAATAATCCTTGAGTGATTTCTATCCCACGAATCGGCGTCTTAAACATGCTACCGACACAGTTACACCTGTAAAACCCCTCACACACACTTCGCGTCACGCATCTACACACATATATATATATATATATATTCCCCCTCTCTAGCCTCCGAGCGATGACCCTCCGTTTCAATGTAAAATTCGCGATACCACATTCATCCACACGAATACACATCTCAAAATTGTAATCCTAACACCCATTAAATAAATAAATTAATATCATATGTATCATAATTTCTCCGTTTAATTAAGTCGACCTCTCATCATTCCACATCTTCAATTGATTGCACGGTCTCGTCCTTAGTCCGTGGAGTTAATTCTTCAGACTAGAAAAGAGACCAACGATTGAGTGTTCGTAAGACAGAGTAAGATCGGCGTACGCCGTTGACCTGTCAACAAACATAAGCAAACTCGCTCGACTCTGTTCCAGCAGGATCGCCAACCTGCTGTGCGGAGATAGACAGAGAAACGACAGCTCTCTGTTACTCCACCATAGCCCGACCGTAACTGTGGGCCAGGACGTAACAGTACCTAACACACCCATTTTTTGGCGAAACTTTGTGAGGCAATTATTCTAGCGCAGAACTGGTTGCTGACGCAGTTTCGCCAACAACTGCACTTTCACTCAGAGTTAGGTTTTGATTTGCACACTCGCGGCAAGTACCTAACACACTAACTTTTTGACGAAACTTTGCATGGTGTTTTCTCAATCGCCAACTGTTCCATACGCACAACATCTTGCATAACTACGTTTTATCCCAGGGTTAGGTTTTTTCTCACCGAGTCAAGGTTAGTACCTAACATCCTAACTCTGTGCGAAATCTTGCAACTCACCCTTTTTTCTGAAATCTTTTTCACTCACCAAGTTTCGTCAACAACTGAAATTTTGTGAACACCTAACACTTTGAGTTTACGGCCGGTTAGACTAGCCAAAAACCAAATTGTGCGCGAAAGCCGCATGATNGTCCAATTTGCACTAAAACAGTACGTTCGCATAATTTTTGCTACAATTGCATCTGTTTACCTCGGGCGATATTAAGCCCTGGTTACCTCGTGAAAAGTCTAACTCTGCAACTTCGTCCGAAAACCGCTCCAAACACTCGGACAGCCCAAAACAACTCGAAAAATTTTACCTTATTTTTTTTATTTTTCTTCTCGAAAAGAGCTAATCGTTTCCTGGTATCGCACTATACCTCGGTTGATTTGCCTGGCTGTTGTGAATATTACATTCACACTTTCTTAACACATTTTTACCTTACAATACTCCCTCTTGCGTGGAGTTCATGTCTTGTCTCGGTTAAATACATGTCAATTCTGTGTTTGTTAACAATTGTCTGAGTTANGATAAACAAAACTAACAATTTCAATTGTGACTAAAATCTACCAGTTGTCTTCACCACACAAGTCTAGTCTACTGGTCAAGTATGGCCAATAATTCAAATTAACCAAAATTTTTANTAANCCTCTTTTTTGTTTNAGGTGACTACCGCCGGATCNTTAGGATGACGTGGACCCACCCGGACTATGTAGAAAACCTCAACGCAGGTAAGTACTATTCCAAACCTTTATTTACTAACCAAATCGCTTACGTTACTTTCAGGTTTGAGTTTTCTTGTCGTAACCAACAAGTTAACACAAAATCACCTGTTATCGGAAAGTTAGTCCCCTAACCCAATTTTTTTTTAAATTTTGAATTTTGGCTCAAACTTTGACCCCGCGTCTTACACGCGTAAGTAACTCAATCCCANGAGTTTTACTCACCACTGAAATTATTAATTATACAAATTTTGTTAATATCGTGAAATGTCAGTTTAGCGGGTAACTCCTAACCTAGTAGGAATAATTCTATAAAACAAAAATAAACAATAAAACTAAAAAACAAAACTTTTAACTTTTGATCAGATCTAACATGGGCCTTATGCACCCCGAGCGCTTAAATTACTATAAACATAAAATAATCAAAACTGATTCATTGCAGACACATACATGTGTCAATAACCTGTGCAAGTAGCTTGCGCTCGCTCTATATATATATAACAAAAAATTGTCTATGGCTGATTGCCTCTTGACTTCTATCTTTTCCTTTAATCGGTGCTGGACTCCGACTCCGTTCCACCGTTTTTACTCTCCTGGCACCGCATCCACACGTCCTCTGAAGACGGTCCCGCCACCGCGGTGTCGAACAAGACGTTCGTCTCTGTCCCTGACCGTTCCAACAACCGGTCCACCAAAGCCGCCTCCATCTCGCCGACGACGGGAGTGGCCCCAGCTGACGACGGTGACAAGGTTAGGTTGTGGCCGGAGAATAGAACACTTTTTGTTAGAGTACTTACTCTTTTCACGGTCGCCAGGTGCATGTTTAGGGACGGCTTAGCAGCATCGTCCTTTCTTCCTGTCTAAAATGCCTTTCTGCCCTTTATTTTTCAGGATCTACGTCCAGGGAAAGGATCGTTTAGGAAAGGTAAGTATTACTCACTTGTGTAATATTATAAATACTACTTCTATTTTAACAAAAAATGACCTTAACACGTTCACGCCGGCGCGGGTCACCGGTGGCCCGCACTAAACTGTCTCATCGGGCGGCGCGGCCCACCGGTGACTCGCACTAAACTGTCCTATCGGGCGGCGCGGCCCACCGGTGACCCGCACTAAACTGTCCTATCGGGCGGCGCGGGTCACCGGCGGTACGCATTCGATTATGTTCTGAATTATTAGACTATTAGACCCTGAGAATTAAAATAATGAAAATTTAACGTTTATTCATTAAAAACATTTATTTTTAATAATAATTATAATCAATAATGTATCAGAAACATAAGTTTTGTTCAATAACATAAACATAATAATACAGTATTATACAAAAAATTCAAATACGGTTAAAATAACATAAAATCTAATATTGTTTTATTTATAACTGCATTATTTATTGTTTTTTGTGTAATTTGTTAAAACATTTCAAGCAAAGTGCTGGCTGTCCCTCACAAAGCCCACAATACGTCTTAACTCTTTTAGTATTGTTAGTTGCATAAGCTCTGCTCTTTTTATTGGACATATTTTTATAGCATTCCTTGCAGCGTTTACGGGTGTCTCTTGTCGATCCTTCATATGATTGAAGAACGTGTTTATGTGACGGTATATAACGGCATATTTGTTCATTGGACAAAAGATTATCGATAATAACTTCCCTAAATCTTAACATAGTCATATTTTTAGTGCCCCATCTTTTATGAATATACCACGCATTCACGAGGGAAGTTCCGCATATTAATTGTATTATTATTTTTCGGTACCATTTAATGGTTTTTCGTAAACAACTGTAGTACGCCGATAGTTGATCTGATAAATCGACACCTTTTTTTGCAATATTGTAATCAAACACAGCATCGGGCTTTACTCGGCCATTTGTTCCTTGCACAAATTTACACTGGTGATTCTTTGAGGTAGTTAACATGCAAACTTGTCTTTTGTCAGTCCATTTCAAAAATTTTACACCGCTACGATTTTCAAAGCTTATCATTTCACCACGTTTTTGTTTTTTTTTTTGCCTGCGGTGGTAGACTTTTTCTGTTCATTTTTACAGTACCACAAAAAAATGTATTTTTCTCTAAAAGCTCTTCACCCAAAGGGACACTTGTATAATAATTATCAATAAATAGTGTGCGGCCCTCAAATAATAAGCCACTTAATAATCTCATTACTACGTCATGGGAATGTGATTTTTCAATGATCGTTCCATTTTTCCCGGCATAAATTTCGAAATTATAAGTGTAACCTTCAGGCAAACACAATTTGTATGCTTTTACGCCATACTTATGTCGCTTGCCTGGGATGTATTGGCGAAAGCCTAGACGTCCTCTCCAGGGGACCATACTTTCATCGATAACAATATTTTTGCCTGGTTTTATAGAACTCTTGAAATTATCTACAATTGCTTCAATAATATTTCGAATTTTATGCAACCGATCTTCAGTTCTGGCTGTGGTATCGTCCGAAAAATGTAAAAACTTAAAAATAGAAAACGGTCACGTCTCATTGCCTTTTTTATGCGTGCGTTCGCATACATGTCGTTGTTTGACCAATACAATCTAATTTCTGGCAATTGCACAATACCCATAATAAGCAATATGCCAAAAAAAGTATTCATTTCATCTCTTGTAACAGACTGCCAGTCCTGCTGGTGTATTCTACTGCTAGATGAAGAATTATTTATACTTTGAGTAGCATATTTATTTGTTTCATCAACTATATTCTCTAGTATGTGATCCGTGAAGAATAGTTTGTATAAGGCAAAAGGGTCATTACAGTCAATATTTTTATGTAAAAATTCCTCTTCTTCTGAATACTCATTTATTACTACGGTTCTTTCTTTTACTTCCTGCCATTCTTCATCGTGATCCTCGTTCTCTGATTTAGAAATCAAATATTCTTCCTCCGTGGAACATTCGTTCTCTTCATTGATAACATTAACAAAATCCTCGTCTGAAGAGGAAGAAAGTATTCGTAATCTTGCCGCTTTTCTCCTGCTTCTAATTATATATTCATCCGAATCACTTATTTTCATATCCATGTTATCTATTTTTTATAAGGGTAAAAATTAAAAAAACATTCTAATCACCTTTCTAATTATACTTACTGTCGGAAATTTGTGGTCAGGATGAAAAAACGGCACGAGTTACAAAACTTGCACAATAAGATCTCACTGTACTGCAGAGCAACAAACAACGCGTATGCAGGTCTGAACAGGCAATAATCACGCGCCGCCAGATGAAGCGCGATATTAATTTCAGCGCCGCCTCATAGCAAAACAAATAAAAATCGGCCCCGGCGTGAACGTGTTAAACTAATTACAATAACTCCGCGATTGTTAATTGTATGCTTGTCGTGCATACTCGCGTACTCAGTGCCAGGATCTTTGGTTTTCGCAACGCCGAACACGAAACGCGTCTTTTCGCAGCGAAGATCCATGGATTACTTTTTTTGACTTCTTCTCGATCGCGTTCACGCATGTTTCTTAAGCTTTGTCCGCTTGCTTGTGAACGCGACTTCTCCCTGGACGGGTGTGTTCAGTTTAATTTGTTCATCCAGAGATGAGAATTTGTCCATCTTTTTTTGGGATGACACGTGCTTGTTTGTGTGTGTGTGTATGTATTTGCATGTGTGTGTGTGTGATTACAACACCCCGTTTTCGGGCTTACGTAAAATATTACCTTTTCAGGTCGACCTACTAAAAAAGCTACAGTTATCTAAAAACTAATATAATTAGTGCTATCTATGGCTATATCCACACATCTTTCACGGTGGCTATAAAACAAAAAATTAAAATTTTTAAACTTTGATTAAAATTATTAAAATGATTAAATATATATATGTTTACGCAAAACACGTTGTTTTAAGTGCGACGCGCATAATTAAAATAAAATTTAATAAAATAAAACAAAAAATTGCACATCTGCCTTTACTCGA
>NW_018021224.1:70504-71684 GCF_002006095.1 Pseudomyrmex gracilis
TAAGGATGAAATTTTTACGTCTTACGTCGTACGGATGACCAATTACAAACCATCTTCCATAACGCGCTCGATTTCGAAAAAACGACACCAAGCTAGTGAGGTTATACTTATATACGCACGGTGTTTAAAATGACTGACCACGGTGATTATTGTAATATGTTCAATTTTGACAGTAATCTTTATGATGAAGAATATTTTGAAGTAAAAAAAGATTCTGATGAAATGCTAATAGACGCAGTGAGAGCATATCCTCATTTGTATAATCAGCAAGATTGTAATTTCAAAGATAAAGTGATGAAGGAAAATTCATGGAAAGAGATAGCCCAAACATTGAACTTGGCAGGTAGATACTATTATATTATTTGTAAATAATAGTTGTTCAATTTAGATTGANTATGTATATCATAAATATTTGCACTGCAATAATTTTATTAAAGCTTGTACTGAAGTATCGTAGCATTCTGAATCTTTCTCTTACATTATGAAATAACAATTTTTAGTTCACGACTGTAAACATCGATGGAAAGCACTACGAGAGAGATTTACAAAAGAAAAACGTCAAAAAGAGAACGATACAAAGAGTGGTAGTGGANCTACTCAAAGGACCATTTTTACATTTTTTGACCAAATGGCTTTCTTAAATGATCATGTTAAAAGGAGAAAGTAAGTTCACATTTAGTAAATATAGAATGTTTCAACACCTTCTCTGGCTTATTTTGTGATGTAATGTTATACTTTTTTCAGATCGTACACTAACGTCTCAAACGTCAAGCGTCAAAAGCCAACAGTGCTTAGCGAACGTCACTCATTCACTGCATCAACCTTAACTGGAATCGAAAAAAGCAGCGAAGCTGAGAAAGATTCAGTGGACATCATCAGTAGTGAAAGTGCTGAATCCTCAGGTTCCAAAACATTACAATCAAGAGCTGATNAATTAATGATTCAACCATGTTCAAACTTTTCATCTGGTTTCAAGAAGAACTTTCTGGAAAAGAGTGGCGATGTGTTATCAACGTCGTCAAATAGTAATCAATGTTCTAATAATTTCTCTACAACCGTCTTGTCCACACGAAGCAGTGCTTATGATTCAGATGATTCACGATTCTCTGTGAGAGATTGCACATCTTCTCCTAGTATTTTACAACGAAAAAGACGTCCGCTAAAGGGGAAAAACAACATG
>NW_018021225.1:0-3932 GCF_002006095.1 Pseudomyrmex gracilis
ATGGTGTTTTTTGAGGTTATGGCGGAACCCCGACCCGATAGGGTTTAATGGACCTCGGATTCGGATTCAGCGACCCCAAAAACATATAATAAACATGGTCTGATCCCCAGGCCAAAGAAATTTTTTTTTTGTGTGGCTGTGTAATTTACGTATCAATTAGTTGTATTCTTATGTTATTTGTGCATAAGTGAACTTGATACTTACCAATTATTACTCCAAAAATTTAGTGCAGATGACAGCTTTGTGATAACACTTGATTGACAGGCATCTGCGTTGATTAATTCTTCTCGCGTTGCTCCATCCATCTCTGTAACATTCATACATATATTATTTATTAAACTATCATTGTACAATTAACTTATAAATTATTTAGAATTGCAACTGTGAAAAAAGCACTTTAAAAGTAATTCCATTAGTCTTTTCAATTACATAGATATACAAATATTATGTATCTCACTTTGACAGATATATTACACCTTTCAAATATGTGTTATTTTTTTACGCATTTTGTACATTTCCATATGATTACCAGTATGACATGCAAAAAAACGATACTATTCTAATATTTTTAAATTGTTTTTTATTTTTTTCCATTCTTTCCATACTCACACAAATTATGAATACCTTTAATTTGTTCAAATACAAAGACTTTGTGTACAAATAAACGGTGCACATCTTTCTGTGTCGAACTGAACAGTGTACATTTGAACGGTGTCTAAGTAAACGGTGCGCATTATTACGGTGTCTAAGTGAACGGCGCGCATTATTGCGGTGTTTATGTGAACGGTGCGCATTAGTACGGTATCTAATTGGACGGTGCGCATCTTTTTGTGTACAAAATAACGGTGCGCAATTGAACGGTGTCTAAATGAATGGTGCGCATTTTTTTGTGTCCACATGCAATGTGTTTAATTGAACCGTGTTTAAAATTCTGTGTCTATTTGCACCAAGTCTAATTGCAACGTGTCCAATTGAACGGTGTCCAAGTGCACCGCTCTCATATCGTAAAAGCTATCCGCGGTGCATAGCCATCTCGGGTGGCGTCCGAATCTTTTCGGAAAGTCTACTCGCGGTGTATGGCCGTCTCGGGTGGCATCCGAATTTTCTCTTTATTTTCTTCTCCAAATTACGAAATTAAACAAGGCTCACCATCTCCAAAAACGGCCGCGAAGCCAAGATAATACAATAGCATAATTGCATAAAATCGTTTAAGTGGAACCGGTAAAGAACTTCGCGAGCGGGAAAAAAAGGCCCACCGACGCAACCTAGAATTGCGACGAGCAGCAGCCCTTGCTCTAAACAAAGCTTAGCCGGACAGGCCCAATCACCTGACGCCTACCACTCCCGAGAAACGACCGACCCACCGCTCGACTCTATATTATAACACTTCCTAGAATTAGCCTCCACCTACCGAATAACAGATCTTAACGAATACCATATGTAATATATATATATATATATATATAGATCCCTTCTTTTACTTAATCTTTACAACTCTATCTAGAAAACTCTTCCCCGTCAAATTCCCGTACCTAAATGACATCCGTCTTGTCCCAGTCCGTCATTTTTATACCATTTTTCCTCCTAGCTCCACAGAAATCCGCGAAATTATAGAAATCGACCTGGATTAATCTAATTAACTATGCCACGAATTGGTGCCACACACTTCCACCCGACACACTCATATTTGTAGTACTCCGCCGTAGGCTCTACACACGCTCTCGAGACACGCATACTCGTATATATACGTCTTTCCTCCCTCCCGCCTCCGAGCGATAATTCTCCGATTTATTATAAAATTCGCGACACAACATCCATCCACGCCACATCATAACATCCGAGAAAATCTGTAACGAACCAATTACGCGATATAAATAAATTAATATTCCACATAATTAACTCATTTTAGTGAATCGACCTGACTTTCGTTTCCGGCGACGTATGTGAAAGACAGTTGTGAGAAGGCAGTTGAGTGTGGTGAAGAATAAGTAGACGTGAGTAGAGTAATAGGGTGTGGAAAGTAAGTGAGAGACTGGGAGAGGCGAATGAGAGTGTGAGTGGAGGTAAGAAGGAGGATAAAAAAAGGTTAAAGGAGAGGACTTGATAAGGGGCTTGTGAGAGGTTAGAAGGAACGGGATAAAGAAAAGGTGCAGAAAGTGTAAAGAGAGCAGAAAGTACAAAAGGGGCGTGTTCAAAAAAGAAAAGTATAAAAAAAGCAGAAAATGTAAAAGAGCAAGGGGTTGTTTGAAAAGAAGGAGTGAAGTATGGAGAAGGAAGCAGAGAAGAAAAAGAATAAAAAGGAAAGAGTGAAGGGGGAGAGAGAAAGAGGACAACGAGCGAGGGGTTGGAATTAGAGATGTGGCTGAAAAAGAAAAGAATGACAAGAGAGGATTGGAGGGAGGTGGAAGGAGAAGAGGAGGAAGAGGTGTTTAGAAAGAGTAAGAAGGTGCAAAGATTACCTATACAATGGAAAACAAAAAAAGGTGAGGAAGAAGAAAGAGAAAAAGATATGTGGGAAGAGTTAAATAAAATGAGAAAAGAAATTAAGAAATATATAGAATTAGTGGGAAAGGTGAGCAAGGAAATGAAGGAATAGAAAAAGAAAGAGAAAAACTAGAGGAGTGAGAATTAAGTAATGAAAGGTAGAATGGAAGAGGTAGAGAAAGAGCTAGAAGAAAAAGAGAGAATGAAGAAAAAAGAAGAAAAAGAAAAAGGTGTAGAGAAGGAGAATAAATTAGAAGGAAGAGTAAAGCAAATAGAGAGAAACTCGGAATGGAGAGAAAGAGAAGATAGAATGAAGAAGAATTTAATAATAAAAGGGATTCAAAAGGAAACATGTGATTGAAGATGGGGAGTGAAAAAGATACTGAAAAAGATAGAAATAAAAATTAAGATAGAAAACATGAGAGAAAAAAAGGCATAATAATGAAAAAGATGAAAATGGAGGAAAAATGATGGAGGATAATTAGTGTATATGTGAAAAATGGAATAGAGGAATTGAGAGATTGGATGGAAGGAAAAAGTGGAATAGTATAGGTGATAATGGGAGGTGACTTTACCGCCAGAACAGGAAAGAAAAGATAAAAAGGCAAGAGAAAGAGGAAGGGAACAAAAGTCAAAGGATAAAAGAATGAATGGAGATTGAAGGCTAGTAGTTAAGAGAATTGAGGAATTAAGATGGTCAATATAGAACGGGGAGATATAAAAGGAGATGAAAATGGAGAATATACATATATAGGAGAAAGGGGAAAACAGTAATAGATTATGTGATCGGAAATGCGGAGTCAAGCATGAAATTGAGAAGTGAGAGGTAAGTGATAAAATAGACTCGGATCATTATCCGTTGGCGGTCTATGTGAGGAAGGAAAAAGGGAGGGGTAGGAGGGAAAAAAGGGGGGATTAGGCGGAACAAACTAGAGTGAACGATAGAGAGAGAGCAGGAGTTAGAGGAGGAGATAAATGAGAGAAAAGAGAGAGTAGATATAAAAGAAGAGTGGGAAGAGATGAAAAAGAAAGTGGAAAGATTATTGGGAGGACAGGATTTCCAGCTGAGGTGTAGAAATATGGAGAAAAGGATGAAAAAATGGGTATGAAAGATGTGCAGAAGAGTATGGAGAAGAGAGGGATGGATAAAGGAGTGGAGTGAAGGAATAGTGATGCCAGTTCTAAAGAAGGGAGAGGGAGTTAAAGTAGAAAACTATAGGGGGATCATGTTAGCTGCAACGCTGTATAAGGTGTATGCAAAAGTGTTGGCAGAAAAAATACGAGAAGAGGTAAAAAGAGGTAACGTAGTACCGGAGAATCAAGCATGATTTAGAAAAAGAAGAGGGACAATAGATAATATATACACAGTTTGTCCGGAAAGTTCCCGGACTGATTTTTTCTAGCGCGGGTAAGCGGCGCTATCGAGCGGTCAACGCTGGAACTACTTA
>NW_018021225.1:4637-7292 GCF_002006095.1 Pseudomyrmex gracilis
TACCTTGAAGTGTAAACTTGTTTAATAAACCATATCTTTCATTTTCGATTTTTAATTCACGTAGTCCGGGAACTTTCCGGACAAACTGTGTATTTACTAAATTACTTGGTAAATAGAAATTTGGTTAAAAGGGGAGGAAAGATAGTAGCTTTCTTTGTAGACTTGAGAGCGGCTCAGTGATAAGAGAAATTTTGCTAAGGACAATGAGAGAAAGAGGAATAAGAGAGGGATTGGTGAGAAGGTGCGCGGAGTTGTATAGGGAAACAAGGATTAAGATAAGGGTGGGAGGGATAGTAGGGAATGAGTTTTGGACGGGAAAGAGAGTTAGATAAGGTTGTTCACTAAGCCTGGGACTGTTTAATATATTGATAGCAGACTTGGAGGAGACGTTGAAAAAAGAGGGATGGGAATGGGTTGCCTTGAAGGAAGGAAAAGTTTTTTTACTGGTATACGCGGATGATATCATCTTGCTAGCGGATATATGTGTTTAAACAACTGGAGATATAAAGGCGCAGGTGAAAGATAGAGTACGAAAAGGGACAACGGTGATGAGGCAGGTATGGGGGATAAGAAAAAAAAAATTCAAATTTTATTAAGATTTTTGTACATATTATTTACATGCGTCGCACATAATATCTTTTAAAGCGTACGCTACTAATTCACAGTCTATAATCGCGCTACTATCATACACTCCACTCTGACATATAGCTGTTGCAACATTGCTTACATCAGCAATGTTTTGTTCTCGTAGAACGCGAACAAACTGTGCAAACTTTGTATTTACTACATGAGTATGTTCTGCCAACCAATAATACATATTTTCAATACACGAATTTAAAGTTATCAAAAATTTTACGGTGAGTGGTTTCATGTATAAACACTTATTGTTTAATGGAAATTTTACAACTTGTGCATTGCGAATAATAACGACATTTAGNGCTAAATCGCGAAGCCACAAAGTTGCAGACGCATCAGTCGATTGTAATAGTTGATGAATATCCGTCTGCTTCTGGATGATCGTTTGCCATGTGGAAAATGGTATAAGCAATGAACTGCCACGGTTGTCTCCGATAACGATCTCCATACGAGATTGGACCGACACTTATTCCAATCTCAATGTATTTGTACGCTGTTGATGGTAACGCGTACCGTCTTCCTAAAATGCGAGTTGCCTGATGTGATGGAGACGCGTTGGCACACTGTAACAATATGTGTGAATAAAGTATATGCCAAACTCAAGTAAAGCGACAATTTACTTACTTGTTGCGTGCAACCTTCGTCTCACCGTTGTATTTTCCGCTAGTCGCTACAGTATACATTGTATCTTCTTGAAACCGCAATCGAAAATTGACTGATGCGGTGTCGCGTAATAACTTTCTTAAATATTGCCCAGCCCCACCACTTTGGATTAGAAAAGTGATGATGGCATCAAACATTATGACTCATTCTATATTATATTAAATGCACTTTTGTTTGCCGGAAATCAAATTTCACCGATTTGATCACGTATTAAAGTAACATAATCCTATATTAAAAAATGCTGATGATAGCAAAAAATTGCTAACTGCGTATTAGAGAAAAAATGATTGGTGAAATGACTCATAAATTCTGCAAAATATGCATTTTTGTTTGCCGGATATCAAATTTCATTGATTTGATCACATATTAAAGTAACATAATCCTATATTAAAAAATGCTGATAATAGCAAAAAACATTGCTAACTGCGTATTAGAAAATAACAATTGTGCAATCGCTATATATAACTCATAAATTCGGCAAAAAAGCACTTCTGTCGGATATCAGAAGTCATCGTTGTTATCACGTAGTCAAAGTTATATTTTGCAAACATTGCACTTTCTTTTGTGTATCAAATGTTACTTCTATTAAACAAAGACAGCATCAACAAAATTGCAGCATCAGCACAAAATATACCATAAAAAAGCGAAATCGTCGCATAAAATTAGTATTTCATCAGAACATAGAGTGAGTGATCAATCAGTGTGTTTCTTTTCGAAAACACAGTGTTAAAAAAGTGACAAAATGGAAACTATCGCGCAATTAGAGCGCAATGTATTGGAGCAGTCGACTCGTTTGAACTCGCGGGAAAAGTTTGTTGCATGGGAACAGCGATGTGAAGAATGTCTCGAATTATTAGAAGAACATAGTCGGAACAAACGTCCACGACTGTCTGTAGGAGTCAGGCAATCACTAGTCGCTAGAATTGCGCGACTCGAAGAAGTAAAAGACTCACTGCGTTGACAGTTTGCATACATTGGCGCCGGACATGGTCTTACATGGCGAGAAATAGACACNGCTTTTGAAAGTAGAATAATGACAGGTGTTATCATTAACAAAAATCATATCAAACCTCGTCATTTTCTCGAACACGCGAAAAGCACGGTGTTGGAAAAAGTACAAAATGCCATTGAGAAACACAATAGTCTTAAAATCAATACAGCGTTCAATGGCGAATTTGTATCGGGAGATAAACGGACCACTAAAAGTATAACTACGAAAAATTCGACACTTTTTTGTACAACTAATTTAGACGAGTGGTAGGAGGGCGTGTTCCGTTTGACCACAGTACGATTCGACACCGATCGATTCGACACAGATTTATTCGACACCAAATTATTCGACACCGTACGATTCGA
>NW_018021225.1:7674-19532 GCF_002006095.1 Pseudomyrmex gracilis
GGTGTCGAATAAATCTGTGTCGAATCGAGCGGTGTCGAATCGTACTGTGGTCAATAGAGTATCACCCGTGGTAGGAGCAATACGTTATAGAATCCACGTTAGCGTCCTTAGATAAATTCCAAGAACGCAATAGCGGATGGGCCTTGTCACGTATACTGAATTTAACTGTAAACGTGAACAAATACAATCCATTGCGCGCAGGATGTCATATAAATTTGCCGCCAGAAGTTAAGTTTAAGAGAGTGGTGATTAACGTGCTATCCGAGGACAATGCATGCTTTGCATGGTCGGTGGTCGCCGCTCTTTATCCTGCTGCAGGAAATGTAGAACGCACATCATCGTATCCCCACTATACGACAGTGCTGAATCTTCAGGATATTGAGTGTCCAATAAGTGTACACCAAATACCAAAATTTGAACGGCTCAACGAAATCTCTGTAAACGTGTACAGTACGGAATTGATGAGAAATAAGAAAAAAAACAAACTTGTCATCCTTCTAATACGACTCACAGAGCAAAAGAGAGAGAAGCACGTCAAATTGCTTTACGTTTCGGATTTACGAGACGTTAATCGTGGGCACTTTGCGTGTATAAAGAATCTGTCTCGACTCGTGAGCGCACAATTAAGTAAAAAGGAACACAAAAAATATATTTGCGACAGGTATATGCTTGCGTTGTATGTATATAGGATGTGTGATAAATTGAAAAATAATGTATTATATATTTGCAGATGTTTACACTGCTTCCATTCTCTGGACAAGTTGAATGTCCACACCGTAGATTGTGGAAAAATGAACACCTGCGCAATCCGATTACCGACAGAAGAGAACAAATGGCTCAGTTTTAGCAACCTCAGCAAGAAAGAACGTCTCCCGTTTGTAGTATACGCTGACCTTGAGAGCATATTACACAAGACTGATGGAGAGACGCAACAGCAAACATCCTATGCGTATCAACATCACAAGGCGTTCAGCATAGGATATTATGTCCGCTGCTCATACAACAATTCCTTCTCTGCTTATCGGTATCGTCGCGGCGAAGATTGCATCGCATGGTTCGTCGATGAACTCACAGAATTGGCTAATCAAATAAAAACTTTTTTATCTACCAATGTGTCCATGGAAACGTTAACGGAAAAACAAAGGTCAGCTTATCGTAACGCGAGTCACTGTCACGTGTGCGAAAAACCATTCGCGGCAAACGACATAAGAGTTTGCAATCATTGTCATCTAAATGGTAAATACAGAGGTCCCGCGCACTCCAACTGCAACTTAAATTATAAAAATTCACACTGTATCCCAGTAATTTTTCATAATTTATCCGGATACGATGCACACTTTATTATTAAAGAGGTTGCAACTGCGTTGGAAGGAAAAGTTACTGTTCTGCCTATTAACAAGGAGAGATATATATCCTTTTTCAAGAACGTGGCGCAATCGGAAAAACACAATCCAAAGGANTACAATATAGAGTTGCAATTCATCGATTCGTACAAATTTCTCAGTGCTAGTCTCGATAAACTGGCGTCGTATCTTNATAAAGACAAGTTAAAAATTTTACAATCAGAATTTAGAAATTTATCCGTCGAAAATTTAAAGTTATTAACGCGTAAAGGGGTCTTTCCATACGAATACGTAGACTGTGTCGACAAGTTGCAGGAGCAGCGTTTACCACAGCGCGAGTCATTTTACAGTTCTCTGACCGGTAAAACGATATCTGAGAGTGAATATGCACACGCTGTAGACATCTGGCAACGATTTTCTATTTGCACATTAAGTGAATACAGCGATTTATATTTAAAAACAGATGTTTTATTACTGGCTGATATATTTAAAAATTTTCGAGAAAGTTGTGTTTGAAGTTACGGATTAGATCCCGCATTATTATACTTTACCCGAGTATACGTGGAACGCTATGCTGAAACACACAGGTATAACGTTTGACTTACAGACGTTGATATGGTTATGTTTATCGAACGCGGTATACGCGGTGGTCTTAGTCAATGCAGCACAAGATACGCGCACGCTAATAACAAGTACATGCAGACTTACNACTCATCAAAACCAACGTCGTATCTTATGTACTATGATATAAATAACTTGTACGGGTGGGCAATGTGTCAGCCGCTACCGTATGCCGCATTCCAATGGGTAGACAACTTCTGGAGTGTCGACGTGATGTCTATGACATTAACCTCAGATACCGGTTACATTCTTGAAGTCGACTTTGAGTATCCTCGTGAATTGTACGACGCGCATGCTGATCTACCATTCTGCCCGACGCGGGATAAGCCGCCTGGCAAGCGGCAGGAGAAGCTGCTTGCAACACTACACGATACATCGCGTTATATTATTCATTATCGCGCCTTGCAACAATGTGTGCGACATGGTCTTCGTATTACAAAGATTCATTGCATATTACAATTCGCACAATCTCCGTGGCTCCGCAGTTACATTGACTTAAATACACAATTTCGAACGTCCGCTACCAACGATTTTGAGAAAAATTTGTACAAATTGATGAATAATGCAGTTTTCGGTAAAACTATGGAAAATATGCGTAACCATGTAGATATGAAACTCGTAACAAAGTGGGATGGAAAATACGGTGCGGAAACATTGATCTCCTAACCAAATTTTCACAGCCGAAGCGTCTTTTCTGAAAATTTTATTGCAGTTGAATTGCGTAAACTCGAGGTNAAATTCAACAAACCGATCTATGTGNGNATGTGTATATTAGACATATCCAAGACGTGTTTGTACGAATTTCACCACGATTACATGGCACCTCTGTACCAAGAAAAATGTAAAATTATGTACACCGACACAGACAGTCTCATTTATGTCATCGAATGCAAGAACGTGTACGATATCATGAAACGTGACATCGCTCGGTTCGATACAAGTGATTATCCGGCTGATAACGTATATGATATGCCACGCGTCAACAAAAAAGTTCCAGGATTGATAAAGGATGAAAATAATGGAATGATAATGACTGAATTCGTCGGACTTAGAGCAAAAATATATGCATTAAAGGTAGATGGAAAAAGAGACACGAAAAAGGCTAAAGGTGTAAAGAGTAGCGTCATAGCGAGAACATTAACGTTTGACGAGTACAAACAATGTTTGAATGATGAAATCAAAAAAGTGCGTCGATAGTCGTGTATACGATCAAAGCTACACGAAGTATACACTGTGTCCGAATCGAAACTTGCTCTAAGTCCATACGACAATAAGCGGTATATGGTACCCGATTCTACCGAAACGTTGCCATGGGGACATTACAAAGTATGACAAAAAAATCGTGTATAATATAGATTATATATATATTGTCAATTACTACGTGTAATAATAATTATGTATATATGTTGTAACTTAGGTATAACTTTAATTTATATAATGGTAAACTTTTTATAAAGTGTGTTTACAATACATTAGTTTTCATTATCCAAGTTTTCTAAAAGTGTGTTTACAATACATTAGTTTTATTTATCCAAGAGTTGTGTGATTTGTCTAATCCCAGCCACTTTACATAAACCTTGTCGCCTTTCTTGCGCAACACTTTTTCAACGAGATACACTTCTGGATTTGCAACGCGATGTAGTTCGTGTTCGTAGAATCCTTCAGCAACAAATTGTCTACGTGAATCCTCAAGCAGATACGTCACGGGATAGGTCGTTTGTATTTTACTGATGTTAAATACTTCAGTCGTCCAGTTTGGTGTATATACTTTATCGAATAAGGTTTTAAATTTGCTCACGCGTACTGGATCACCCACTTTGAATCGTGCTGGTCCTGCGACCTTGACGTTGCTGTACACTGTGGTTAAGAGCTTATCGGCGATTGCGGGGGTAACATCGATAGGTCGCATACCGATAGTTCGATGTTTTCTCGCGTTGTACTCCATAAGGAGACGCGGTAGTATGTCGATCCATTTGTAGGATCCATTAAGTGTAAATTGTTTCCACATGTCGTTCTTCAAAGTGCGGTTGAATCGTTCCACAATCAAAGCCTTCATAACCGAATATGTGGAATAATGATTGATGCTATGCTTGTTTATCAATGTCTGTAAATCTGTGTTGTAGAATTCCTTTCCACGATCAGTTTGCAAATTGTGCGGACATCTCTTGTTATCTCGGAATATTCCTTTCAAAAGCTTTGACGACTTTGTGTCCACTCTTACTCTTAAGCGGTATAGCCCACGCATACTTGCTCAGCACATCGATAACCGTAAGTATGTAGTGGTAGCCTCTGTTTAAGCGGGAATACGGACGCATTTCTACCACATCTGCTTGCCAGAGATCGTCGTACTTGCGTACGATAACGCGTCTACGAGGAAAATTTCTTCTTGCCGGAGCATGCAATTCTTCTACGAGACGTTGTTTTTCGACTGTAGCATGATTCGTCGCCATAGCTGTCTTATTATATGTCTACTGTGTCAGTCGTTTTATTCTTGTTTGATAGATATTGAAGTGTACGCTGAATGTGTTTTATAGCGTCGCGCAACGCTTGCACGTCTTGGTGCAATGCGATAATTTTTCTCTCACGTGTCTCTTGCCATTCATTTACACTTGTGACACACATATCTACATATCGTTTATTGGCGGCGTCAGTGTCGGTATCAGGTTGCGCTACATGCAGTATCTTACGCGACCTTGCATCGTAGCCGGAACCGACAAAGCAGAGAGTGTTATTATGCACATAATTTCGCAGTATTGTCTCTCTCTCAGAATAATACATCGACGATCTATGTGTTTTCTTCACAAATGTCCTAACAAGACTATTACCTCACTATACTTGATTTCCCAACAATATTTACCTTAATGTAATAGATAATCGCTCAGCTGCAGATATTGGTCCGCGAATAACTGTTTGTTTTGTAAGTACAGGAGCCACTAAATCTAATAATTGCTCAAATTGAGTTGCAGTCATACGATAATAGTTTTTAAATTGTTCATCTGTGAGATTACAGCGGGATACATGAAAAAAATCAGATTTGTGATGAGCTTGAAAAATTGGATTTATCCAGTAGCGTATTTTCTCTTGTATTTTCTTTGTTGCTTTTCTTCTACTGTCATAACACACGCAGCTGTTGCTTTTTGACGACGCTGCACGTTTCTATACCAAATTTTATATAGATTTATACATTCAAAAATCCATTCTGTATATTTTATTTGTAAGACATTTCGAATATTTTTCACCTTTTGCCTTAATTTCCAATAGATATACCCAACTCTCCTTCTTGTAATCAAGCTCTTCTTCTTACATTTGGCATTTAATATTTATTAGGTTATATTAATAATAAATCACTGTATTCTGTCGCGCTACTTTTGTTTTTATGAGCGATAAGTTAAGACAGCGATATGTTCAGTCACGTAATCATTCTATCGCTAAAAATGAGCGACAAGCGACAGCATGAAAAAGCACCTTAATTGTGTGTATGTTTATGTAACTGTTACGGTGTGGTGTCTTTTAATGTCTCTGCGTTGTCTCGTTTGTCGTAGATGTTTTTTGTCAGTTTAGGGGAAATCCCTAGATTCCAGATCTTGTTCTAAATGCTCTGTTTTGTCCCATCCATTGGTTTACAAGTGTTAAAGGTGTCTTTTCGACTGTCTTGAAATGTCCCTAGACGTCACGTCGATACTATTGGTCGCTTGGTGAACGGTTTTCTTTTTCGGCTGTTTGTGCATTGTGAGATGAATGTGTTTGTGGAGTGAACTTGTTTGTGTTTGTGTGTGTCGGTTGCCACTCAGCCTGACTAAAGGCGCTCCCCTTTCTTTGGTTTGCCCTTGCGGGTCACTCCTACCACTGATTTTCGCCATTTGACAAAAATTAAAAGGCAAAAAAAATTACACAAAATTACGAAAACTTGATTTCTATGTAGGTTATATCCACCCACCTACCAGAAAATGACAAAACTCAAAATTTTTCTTTTTAGGAAATTTTCCCTAGTTACTTTTCAACGGTCAACTGAAACATGCTTCAAACGCCTTTTTTGACCATCTACGGTCTTTATTAATATACAATAAAATAAACAAAACAACAAATAAAACTTTAACAGTGACCGTAACCAAATAAACAAAACCAAAATTAACGATTTTACTAGTGACTTTGCCGTCACTTAGGCCTACACATAGCCTTTCAAAAACTTACAAAACTAACTCCGCAGCATTCCGCCAGTCCTTCACGTGTTGTCCACGCTCCTGGCACCTTCTGGTGTCCCGCGCAGTTCTTCTTCCCATTCGTATTGGCCCCTCCATTTCGGCCAATGCGGTCTCTCTCGACTCCACTGGTTGTTTTACTGCTTTCTCCGTACTAATCCTAGCCGCGCACCTGTCCCCTCCTGGGTACGGTGGCAAGGTTAGATTAGGTTAGGTTGTGACCGGGGTTAGGCTGATAATTGGTCAAGGACTTACTTTTTCGGATGATCTTCACGGTCGCCAGTTGCTTTCACCGCCTAGCAACAAGGGTGGCTGCCCTCCGTCCGTCTGCGGGGATGTTCCAACCCTCGGGATCCTTGGGAATGGCAGGATTCACGTGCACTTGCACGAATAACCACAACACTTATTTATTTTGGTTATATATATATAAAATAACGAGTATATTTATTTCTCTCAAAGTTTACACTTACTGTTAACTTAGCGGATTGTTTAACGCACTTATAACTATTATTTAGCGCTAGTAACGAGCTCCCGGAACTTGTTTTTCGTACGTGGTTTAGATATCGCATCCGTTCCGCACGAGGTTCCGTGTGAGACTGCTGAACCAAGATGGTGGTCGTTCCTTCACGGCCTTTAAGCCACTGCCCACATAGGTGCACGCTAGACGCGCCTTAAGGTGTGTTCGTACACCTAATTTCCTAGAACCGGGGAATTTCTCCCGGGCGCGAGTTAAACAAACTCTACAACATTTCCACGACCTCTTTACAATAGGTAGCAATAATCCGGGCCGATAATTTGTTAAATAAACAAATTATCTTACTTAACTAATTAAGGGGAAATTTTATTATGCCTCAACTTTACTTCGCCTTCCGCTTCGCAGGATAACAAAATTTTTCCTTAAGTAGTTAGTTTATGAAAAACCTAAAACTTTGGATTAACTACTAAAACTACGTTCATACGCACTGTAACGCCTACCGGGTTATTGCCAACCATTTGCTTTCTCTTAAAACAAACTTTTCAAAACTTGACTTTACTGTTAACTCTCGGTGTTTCACATTACTACATACTTAGACCTTTGGTTTGTTTAGCTCGCCTCCGTAACACCGTGTCTACTTTTAAACGCGACACACACGTTAAGTACCACAAAACAACCCGTACCTCTTTTCCACAGGTTTTAGCAAAATAAAACGAAAATAAACTAATCCGTACTTAACGTTCAACGTCCCTTCTAAACTAAAATGAGGAAAGAAACAAAACGCAAAAGTAACAATAACTTAAAACAAAACATCACACGCGCTAAGGCGTTTACAAAACGTTTCCACCCTTCTGGTAACACAATACCCTTTCGCTAAGGTATTTCTTCACTGTGTTACGTCGCTTTACCTTTCTACAACACTTTCGATAATAATCCCCATTATGCAGGGTTGTTTGCTTATTATACGATAAAATATGTGTTTAGTTACAAGATAAATGTCTGACTAGTCTCGCCTTTGTTGAGCGAACTCTTACATACTAGTCAACCACTTAAGCTAAAACTTTGTTCTTAAACTTAACAAGTCCTTTTTTCTCTTTCAGGTCCTTGCTGTTGGTCCAACGCTGTCCACGATCTCCTCTAGGACGCGTCTCGCCCAATAACTGGCTTCCTTCCGGAGTTCCGCCCTCTCGTGCGCTAGCTGAGCGCTTATTAAGGCTCCTCTTATGTCCTCCGGGTGTTCTTCACTACGCACCGTTCGATCCGTAGCTGGAGCCTCCGGCTCTGGTGACAAGGTTAGGTTAGGTTGTAGCCGGAGATTTGAGCACATTTGTTATGAGTACTCACTTGTTTAGGTATCACGGTCGCCAGGTGCCTTGTTTAGGGACGAAAGAGCACCATCGTCCTTCCTGCCCTTCAGATATGGTCCCCTGTTCCTTTATGTTCAGGTCAACGCCCAGGATAGAACTGTCCAGGTCAGGTAATAAACACTCACATTTACTTATCGAGTAAATACTCTTACATATGAATACACTGATGCTAGTTAAAATACGCGTGTTTTACGTATTGCACGTCTCAAGTGTACAAGCCTTTTTTATTTCGTGATCGAGAACCCCGAACACGCCATTTTGTCCCGAAAACTTGTAGATCACTTTTTCAACTTCTCCTTGATCACGTTCGCGCAGGTTTCCTTAGGCCTAGCCCAGCTGTACGCGAACGCCATCTCTCCCTCAACGGGTGTGTTCAATGTTAATGTTATTCCAGAGATGATAACTTGTCCATCTCTTTTTTGGATAATATGTGTTTGTTTGCGTGTGTGTGTGTGTGTATGTATGTGTGTGTGCATGTATCTGCATGTGTGTGTGTGTGACTTTAACACCCCGTTTTTGGGCTTACTTAATACTTTACCTTTTCAGGTCTCAACATACAAAAATCTAAAGTTACACAAAACTTAAAATAACTAGGGCTATATCCGAATATCTTTCGCTATAAATACAAAACAAAAATTCGGATTTTTCAAATTCTGATTAAAATCCTTAAAATCATCACATATGTATATGACTAGATAAAATATAATAAATGAAGTGCGACGCGCATGTACAAACTGAAAATTAATAAAATAAAACAAAAATTGCACTTTAGACTTAAGTTGGTTTTTTCGTCATCTGCGCACGTCCAGTGCGCATAACACTATGCGCGCCTTAAGTCGGTTTTACCCGCAACGCTCTTTTCACATTTTCAGCGTCACAACGCGGCTTAAGGTTTCTTCGACACTTAAAGTCCATTAAACTTAGTCTTTTTGGCACAACGGTGCCCTTTTACGTGCCGTCCACACGCTCCTTGTTGGTAGAATCCGCGTGCGATCCTTTTGGCACTTCCTCGTTGTTCATTGGTCGATTTCTCTCAGCCAATAAGGTAGTTTATCCAGGTTTTTGCTGGATTTTGGCTGGTTCTTGCTCCTGTATCATCTTCTCACACGTCTCTATGGCCGTCGGTGACAAGGTTAGGTTGTGACCGAAATTTTAAACATTTTTAATTAAAGTACTTATTTTTTACAGGTTCCACTGTCGCCAGGTACTTGTTTACGGACGATAGAGTACAGTCGCTGTCACTGAATCGTTTCGTAGACGCGGGGGGCTGGGGGTAAGAGGGACGGTATTTCCTAGCGGTAAGTAGCGCTAACGGGCGCCGTCCTAACTAACTGTAGCAATCATCTGATCCACAACTGCGTCGTATCGATAATGTCAATACTTCCCTTGAATATTTGTGTCTCAAAACGTAAAACTATTGGCCTGTTTCACAAATGCATATATACGTGTGTGTGTGTGTGTATGTGTGTGTGTGTATGTGTATGTGTATGTGTGTGTGTATGTGTGTGTCTAATAAATTGAATCATTATCTTCAGTATAAAACTTAATATTGTAATTCAAAATTGTGTATATATGTGTGTATATATATATATATGTATATGTATACCTTTACAATTGTATTGTAATTACCGATGAGTAGTGATACTAGGCCGGTTCTAATTTAGGAGCTCCGAGGGGGGTGCGGGATATGACGTCACAGGGGGAGGGGTGACGTCACACAGGATAGAGAAAGGAGCGCGGGGCGTAACGTCACCGGGGTAGGGGTAATGACGTCACGCGGGGAAAGGGTAATGACGTCATCGCACAGGGGAGATAAGGTGTGACGTCACTATGACGTCACGCGGGGGCGTGGCTCTAACGTCACAGGATATGACGTCACAGGATATGACGTCACGCGGGGAATGACGTCACGCAGAGGAGTGGCTCTGACGTCAAGGGATATGACGTAACGCGGCAATATGGCGGAGCGAGAAATGACGTCACGTTGGCAGCAGCCCTAATGACGTCATGCGGCAATATGGCGGTGTCACAGAAAGTGACGTCATGCGACAATATGGCGGCAGGCCCCGATGACAGTATGGCGGCAGACCCCGATGACAGTATGGCAATGCGACAATATGATGACTCCAAAGTATGTACTTTTTATATAATATATAATGGATAAAATCAAACAATATATTTTAAGAAACCACACAATGTGTTGACGTCTGTATTCTACGATGAGAATGCAGTGCGAAGCGAGACGAGTATAGAAAGTTACAGAGTTGCAATTTTATATTGTGTGTAGAACGTAGTGCAAAACGAGACGAGTATGATTCAGTGTAAGGTGCAGGTTTGTATTTTTTTTTCTAAAAAACTGCGGAGTCACTGAATTAGAAACCGCATAATTTGTATATAGTGTAACGATATAGTGTAACATAATACGCAGTGCAAGCGACGTTGTAGTTTGGGAGAGAAATAACAAAAACGTAATCTTCAATTTTATATTCAGATTTTATTAAGATATTTGTACATACTATTTACACGCAACAATGTTTAAATGTTGTGAGACGTGTAGCATTTATTCCGATGATGAAAATGCAGTGCAAAGCGAGACGAGTATAGAAAGTTGCAGAGTTGCAATTTTATATTACATGTAGAACGTAGTGCAAAGCGAGATGAATGTGACTAAGTTGCAGAACTTTGTTTTTTAGCACAAAATAACACCGATGAAGTATATACTTTTACTTAATCTAGTTCTGTGTTGCAAGGACGATTTTGGATCAGACAAGGGGTGTAATAAAGATATTGTTTGTACAAACGAATTTGTTTATTATACAATAATATATATGATAGCATAAGTAGTAGCAATATACAAAACAGAATAACATAAAATATATTAAATTATTCAATATAGTGTGCAATGTAAACTTATTACAATTTATAAACTATTAGAACTGAGAAATTACTATACTCTATTACAACTAGTGTCATGAAAGTTCGTTCGACAAATTTCCATAAGGTGTGATGTGTCAGTGGTTTTTTATATACACGCGATGTGTGCGTGTACTTATTATATACTAATGTACTTACAACAGTATAAGACAGAAAAAAAACCAATATAATACACTTAATTGACACATAACAAATACAAAATATTATTATATTAGTATTAAAACCTAATTAAAAAATATTATTAGTAAAATTATTATTATTAAATGTTACTATACAAACTATTCACTATAACATAAGTGCCATAGAAGTTTTTTCGGCAAATTTACATTAAGTGATGTGTCAGTGGTTTTTTCTTATGTTACGTCTTGGCCCATGGATACGGTCGGGCTGTGGTGTGACGCAACAGTAAACGCGTCTTTTTCCATATCTCTCTTTACAGTGGACACGGAAGTCCCGCTGTGAGAAAGTCGAGTGAGTTTGTTTATATTCGTCGACAGGTCAACGGCGTACGCCGATCTTACTCTGTCTAACGAACACTCGCTCGTTGGTCCCTTTTTAGGTCTGAGACGCAAATCTCATTTACCAAGGATGGGACCTAGCAATTTTAACGAAGAAGTGAGAGTGGGTTATACGGAAAGAAGGATAACAAAGAATAATTTTTTAGTTTGACTCCACATTTTACAAAGTAGTTATATTTATTGAAAAATTAAAATCAATGAATTAATAACAGACATGCAGAAATTAATACAATAAAGGAGCATATAATCGTTTCGTACAATGTAATCTACACGCTAGAACGTGAGTGTGAGAGAGAAAGAGAGTGCGAGTTCTTTAGTGTAGCCAGCCTCTTAACCCATGTTTATACAACTTAAATCATCTTAGAGATTTGTATCTTGATAAATTCGGTTTTGTTTCATTT